>NW_010394876.1:0-7498 GCF_000710305.1 Buceros rhinoceros silvestris
ATATATAAATATAAACTAGTAATAAAATTAGTTAGAAATATATCAAGCAATAGCTTTTCTGAGATTATGTTTAGAGCTGGATTTTCAATTTGCCTTAAAATTTAAGAAAGCTGGCTTCTTTTTCTACCAAAGCATGGACAGACAGTGATCTCCAGTTTCCAGAAAGCCCTATGATCATTATTTTATTTTAAAAGTGTTAAATTAGCATGTTTTTCTTATTGACTTTCCTGCTAATAGTTTCACTTGAGTTTTGAGGTTTTTGCTGGGTTATAAAGCACATCAACTCATTCCTCATCTGGGGCATGGATCTTTCTTCTTCTGTAAATGTGATGAGGGACTGAGAAAGCAGTAGGTTCTTACTGTCCAAAATACAGTTTTGAACAGTAGATACAGGCTAAGTTGAAATTCTAATAAATCTGCATTTAGTTTCCTTTTAATTTAGGCTATATTTTATCTTTTTCACATGAGACTACATGTGATATGCTGATATGCATGCAGACAATGAGAAGAATGTTTTCCCGAGTAAGAAATGACTGAATGTTAGGTGGTGTCTGTTTGTTACTGCCTGTACCTTCTCTACCGTTCCTTCAAAGAAATGAGTTTCATGGGAAACAAATAGCATGAAATCACCGAATTTAGGGAGATTGCAGTGCTCACGGCCTAGTTCCTTGCGGTGATTCTAGAGTAATTCTTTTGCTCATTAACTGCCTTTCAGAGTGCCTCGTGGGTGTTTCACTCTTCTCAGATGTTCTGCAGGAATGGTGCAAACCCAGGCAGAGGCTTGCCTGAGGCTGGGGAAATTCAGACCCTGGAGCCTGTCCTCATTTCTTGGCATCTTTCTGCTGCATGTCCCACATATGTTCAGTAGCAGTTATAAGCACTAAGTACTTCTACTATCACAGGTTTCTGAAGTAGAGCACTAGAAAACAAGATACTGCTCCGTTTGTGACCAGTTCTCACTTAGCAGTTTGACTCTCGACTTGTGGCTGTGATAGGGATGAGTTACTCGTGGCTGTGAGTTAATTGTGTTAACCACAGCAGCCTCCTTTCTGTGTATTCTCTAGGCTTCTTGCTGACACATTTCAAAATGTAAAAAACCGATACAGTAAATTTGGCTGGGGTCCTGCAGCTCCTGTACTATACTGCCAGAACATCACCGTGATATTACCTCAGTAGAAGTTGTGTTCTTCAGAAGAGACAAAATAAAAATAAGCTGACAGCGTGACCAAGGGGATTATCATGTAAAAAAAAATTGTTGTGGTAGAAACTGAGGAGCACCCTCCATAATTTCATTTAAGAAGACCAATCTCTAGTGGACCAAGAGAGGTCTTTCTTCCTGCCTTTTGTGGTTGAAGTGGAAGGGAGGAAAATTTTTTTTTGTTTGATGGCCTAATCCAGATGATGGATTCTTCTTGCAGCTCCATTTCTCTCTCTGGCTGACTGGAGGGCCTGAAGCAACCTCTGAAATTCTCTTGGGAAATGCCAAGTGCTTTAAGGCTGTTTTTTGACTGTTGATCCCCAAGCTTCACACTCTGTCTTGAGCTGGTGAAAGGTGCAGTACAGGATCTTATTAGATGACCCATAGAAGATGACACTGCATTGGTCAGTTTATTTGTTGCAGTCCTAATTTTCTGAAGAAATCATTGTGAGGGGGGAGGTCATATCTATGCTGCCTTACATTTTCAGTCATTTATAAAGTGGTGTGCAGCAGGTCCTTAAGTGGTTCTTTGGTTTTGTTTTTTTAACTCGTGTATCTCATGGTGGAAACACATGTTTCTCCTCACGGTCGAGTCCTGGAAGTTGCAGTTTAAATTTGATGAAGTGTTTTATTCCCCCAGATAAAAATAAATAAATAAAAAATTAGATTTAAATACATTTGTTGATGAGGAAAGTCAGGAATCCTCCTAATTAAGACATTTCTTAGAAAGGTAAAATTTTTATCTGGGAGCATAAAACACTTCATCAGTTTTAAAGCCACATCTGCGAGGACTGGATCAAGAACAGAAACAGACATTTTTCTTCATTCTAGCTTGTCTGTGAGTTTAAAACTTTTAACAACAGTTTTAAACCCAGTTAGAAACACTTGCGATATAGCAGGGATAAGAGTGCCCTCCCTGCCTCTGTTTTTAATCTGGTTCTCTTGATGGGATAAACTACAAGGTTGAATTGGTAACTGGATTATTGCCTCATAAAACAGCACGAGGTTACTATTATCCTTTAATTTTATATCTTTATTAGGGAGTAATGTTGGTCTTATTTAAATCACTGACTTCTCTAATGGTTTTTCTCCTCTTTTACAAATTTATAAAACTAAACCCTAAAGGATTCGGTCTAAGTGCAATTGGCATAACTGCCATTATAAAAATCATTGTGTTAGCAGTTGGTTATAATCAGCCACTTCAGCAGGGCTCAAAATGTAGCAGGATTTAGGTGTCGATAGGTAGAATATTGATAAAATAGTAATTCAAGATTTTAATTTTAAAAGCTCCATTTCCAGTAAGAGTATTCAAATTTTGAGGCAATGTGAAGATGAACAACAGAGCCCTAGAAACTTTTACAATATAGCATGCTCGTGCAGAGGATATATTTAACACATTGTGTGTTTCTGCAAAGATTTAAACAAGCTTTTCCTTATCTACCAGTTCAGTAAAGTAAGTTTAAAAATTCACCAAGGTCAATCTTTTTTAGAAGGCAACTAATACAAGTGGCGTGTTTAATGATGCGCTCCAGTGGACACATCCACCTCAATTTTGGGACACAACGCAATTATTGTGGGTGAGTCGTAGGTAGTTCTCAATAGTAAAACTCGTGTTGGACTTACATAGTCAGGTTGTATTTAAAATATTGATACATTTTTAAGGAAAAATGTGACATCCATCTGTTGATTTCAGCCTGCTTTGGTGAAGATCATGATTAGTATGGAAAGAAACATGAATATGGGTCTGTAGTTGGGTTGTAGTTGAGTTTCACATGGAAAGTGAGGGGTCTGTCACCTTCAGTGACTGACAGACAGAATTAGAACATTTAATGTTTGAATGGAAGGCAGGCACTGACTTTCAGTCAGTAAACTTAGGAACTGGTCAAACAGTTTGTTCCGAATTTTGTGTTTTACTACTGACTGACAGTTTCTGCAGTCAATCTTACTCATGCCATAACATGCACGCACTTTAAACTCTTAATTAAATTAAAGCAGATTTTTTGTTTAAGTTAATGGAATATTTTAGGATCGGTTGTGAAAATTCGCCAGTGTGTTTGGAATTGCCTCCCTTGGCAGGGGTTGCTGCAGAAAACACGATGTAGAGCTGCTTTCTCTCAAAATACCCATTGTTCTCGGTAGGCTCCTCTCTGAAATTTGCTGCAATGGGTGTTTTAGAAAAGCTTTTCAATTCCCCTTCTGTCTCCGCTGGACAAAGCGGGCAGAAAATTTTTACAAATACAAAGGTGTGGGCTCCACATTGACCAGAAGCCATGGGAGGTGGTTACTGTTTTGGTGGAGGCATCGTGGGTGAAGGTCAATTTCCTGGATCCCTCTGAAATCAAGAGGAGACTGAGTCCCTTCTGAAAAACGGGCATTATTTTCAGCTCTCCTGAAATACAAGCAACACTATTTGCTTGCAATTGTCTTCTTCTTCTGTAACATCATGGCATAAATTGATGAAATGTGAATGAAAATCTTTTTGACACTTAGAGTGGAAAACAGGAGGGGGTGATCTGGTGCCAGGAAAAGTTCAGGTGAGACTGGAAAGAGAGTAGACTGGGGCTGTAAATGTGCACGTGTCTGTGTTCTAGGAAATACCTGATACAAAGAACAAGGAAATTTGGGGAGTTAGGTTTTGGGGAGTAAATGGAGGTATGGCAAGTAAGTGGCACTTCACACTAAGAGAGGAGGTATTCACAGAGCAGCGTAGGGTGGCGGAGGGGAATATGTGGATGCAGTGGCTTGTAGCTTTGGCTTTCAAATGCTCTGCGAGTGCCACCAGAGCTGTGTATTGTTTACCCTCAGATAGGTAATGGTTATGATTATGCAGGGTGGAGATAGCATGAGGTTGCCAGTCAGAATTTAAAACAAAGATCCGTAATATGTTTATGTTATTAGGCATACTCCCAGGTAAGGACTTCTTGGGGTACCTTCTTCATAAACAAATCCAGGTAATGTTGACAAACAAATCCAGGTTGTTTGGGTTCCTTAATTTATGTGTTTACATCCTGTTACAGGTTTTGTTTTCTTTTAAATGTTACACTAGCTTTGATTAATAATATTACGATTATTGCATATATCCAATATCCCTGGCACAAGATCGCATAACTCCAAAGTGGATCTTTTCCGAGAATGGACATAGTAATATAATTGTGTGGCTTTATAGTTCAGGTTACTAAAATCATTTGTATGCAGAACTCTTAGAAAATAGAATTTTCCTATTGAAGATCTCAATATTTGATGAGGATGATTGGCCCTTTGAGAGAAGGCATAGACATAGCAGGTAATTAGGGTAATGTCTGTCATTTAGCACTTTGTAGGGAGCTGCTTGTTATAAACCACTTTGTGTATTTTATTTAATCCTAAAGGAATTTAATGGACCTTAGAGAGGGGACTTCATGCTGATAATTGCATAATAACCTTTTTCTGCCAGACACTTAATGACTAAGAGGTTATCATTAAGTGTGTATTAAGCAGTTTTGTTCCACGTTCCATAATTGTCTTTCTAATATGTTCCCAAGGGTTATCTTTTGTTGTCTACTTAAAACAGCTGCATGTATTAAACATTTTAGCTTTGTATTGGTTTGTTTTCATAACTATTTTTTCTTACAACACCTGAATAATTATTACTTAAGTGTGTTCCTGTTTCTGTTGGTGTATTGTAGATAGTGTCCCAAAATAACACTGGAGGTGTTGAAACATTTTAAACGAAATTGGAATTCATAGGAGTCAATGGGAACTTTGCTGCGGATTTCAGTGAAACCACAGCCTCAATCGGGGTAGTTGTTTATTGCAGATTTGCCCGAGAAGTGAGGAGCACTGACTAACGTGTTTATTTTTTATCTTCTTTTTAATTTAGAGTACTGAGCTGTAAATTGAAGGGAAGATAATTTCTGCTTGTGGGGAAGAAGAAGGGTGAATAACCTCCATGGAAGACTCTCAGGATCTAAGTGAACAGTCAGTAAGTACAAGTGTTGTTAAACCAAATGGAATAAATTGAACTCTGTTCAAGTAATGTTTGAAGGAATTTTACTTCAGATTTGCTAACTGTAGTAAGATGTGGGGAAGCTCCTGAGCATCTAGATTTAGACGTTTTTGTAGTTCATACATGAAATGAGTGATTTTAATCTTTTTTACCTGTCGAACGGTAAAAGATCATTGGATTTGGCAGAACTAGAGTTGTTGGAGGGCTGAAGAATATAAATTAAGGTACACTGGAAGAATAAAATGTTAAAACCTTGCACAGTGATATGCCACATTCAAATAATTGCATCAAAACATCCGTCCATCGTGGTTTGTCAGTTCTGCCAAAGCAAGAGTTAGCAAAAATGCAAACGAGAAATTTCAGATGGTCAGACTGAGGCAGATGACGCACATGAATTGTTTCAGGACTCTCTTGGATTTCAAGGGGATTGTGCGAATTGGCAGTGGATCTCCCTGTCCTGTGTCAGAGGGAGATTCCCCTTGTCATTGATGAAAGAGCTGGAGAAAATGGGGTGGACATTTCTTCTCCTTTTTCCTTTCTAATTTTTCCTTTCCTTTAAGGACTATGGCTTCCAAACTTCCTTACCAGCACTGTGCAGTTCTGAGGAGTCAGAGTGCTCTGATCAAATTTAAAGTTGGCTGGCCTTGCCGTCCAAAGTATTGGCTTAGTTTTTAACATCTTAATAGCTAGTGGTCACAGTACTGGCAGATTTTGCGAGTACCATGATCCCCACAAGTCTCAGCTTGGACTCAGTGTACTAAAGATCAGTAAAGGGATTTCATATTTCTATTTCTGACATGCTGAAAGAGGTTATCCATACAATAAACTAGTTTTAATATTTTTTTATTGCAGAGACTTTTATAGGTAACACAAGTACAAGGAACTGAGAAGACTTGCATGTATTTTTAAAATGTCAGTAATTTTCTTTAATAAGGAGTACTTTGCTCCTGGCCGGATAGCTCCTATTTGAGACTTTATCTTGGACTAGAGTTTTACTGCTGATTTAAAAAGGTACAGAACTGGAAAGTCTTAACAGTGTCTAAGTCAGCGTGGTGGAGCTACCTGGGACAGCTGCACATACTTACGTATTTAAACTGTTCCCAACCAAAACTTTAGAGCATGTAAAAGCTACATGGCTTCATAATTTAATAAAGTTTTATAAAGGTCATAAAAGATTAAGCAGAAGTTCTTTCATAGTCTATGAAATAATTACTCTGTGCAATATACATTACAGTACTGTTCTGTGCAATAACAGTGCAGTTATTAATAGGAAGTAGAGAACAGTCTTGCAAATTACAAATCGAGGTGAAATCTGTGCCGTGGTGCATATGAAGATAAAATTTGCTGTCCTTACACTAATGTTAGTGTCACAGAAAACTGTGATTCAAGACAAGAATTTATTCTTACTCTTTGCTACAGTGGCAGATCTTCAGCATAATGGGTGGGAAGAGTCCCCTTTCATCACTCTCTCCATCCAGGGGTGCACCCAGACTACAGTCTCACCAAGGTATTGGGCACTGTCCTGGGAAAAGGAATTGTGGTGTGAGGCTGCTCTACCTTGAGCAGATACTGAACCTTCATTTTCCTATTTCAAAAGCCTTTTCACTACTATATCATGGTTAAACTCAACTCACAGCCAAGTTTAAAAGAGGAAATAATGTTTCTGATTTCTTTGAAAGCCACAGTGCAGGACTGTGGGCTAGAGTTCCCCGGTAGAAGGGGGGCATTCTCTAGCTGAGGCTTTGGTGGTTTAAGCTCTAGAAAAGTAACAGATGTATCTTCTATTGCCCTTCTGCTTGTATTGCCCTGGTGTTTTTGAGTAGTTAATGCGTTTTGTACTGGCTAGCTCTAGGCAATGTCTGCTCATTGCGCAGGATTTCTGCTCCTTAAAGGAGCCCATGTATTTCATTCTGGCTTCTCCGGGAGCTGGGCGCATATGATTTAGATCATGGAAATTCAAGGAGCCCAGGGATCTAGCTGCTGCTGCGAGCATGTTGAATTGTGTGAATAAGCGTGAATGCAAGACCTGTGCTCAAACTTGTGCTGGCACCTTGCCCTGAATATTCTAGTCCTTGGTTACTTGAAAGACTGCCTGTCTCTGCAACTGAGATGAGTTAGAAGATTCTTGCTGTTGGATGGTATGTTTGATGGACAGTTGAGTTTTCTGAGTGAAGAGATTCCTTTAGTGGATTCCTTTCATCCTTGGGAAAGGAGAGCAGGCACATTTACTTGGGTTGGTTAACAGGGTTAATTTTCAAGTTTTATTTTAAAGAAAAGAAATTATGCTAATTTCTGCAAGGAGGTAATCCTGCTGA
>NW_010394876.1:7573-27564 GCF_000710305.1 Buceros rhinoceros silvestris
TGCTGAAGCGTGATGGACTGTAGTGTAGCTTTTGTTGTGACAGTCTTCTGTAGAATTCCAAGATTCCTGCTATTGTTCTAACCTGAGCTTTTGTTCTTTACTCTGCCTTCTATTCTTTTAAAATACACTAATAAGAAATGATTGGTTCTATGATTTCTTTCCTTAAACTGTATCGCAGTCACTACACAATTATAGTTATGAGCAGTTCCACAGCATCCCTGTTGCTGTGTAAGAAAGAAACTCCTGCACTCTTGTCTCGGAGCAGGGACTGCATGACCACATGCTGCTTCAGAAATCTGCACCCCTGTTCTCTGTGCCTCTAAAGAATCGCCTTAGACTGAATTGAGCAGCTGCTGTGTTTTCTGAGGTGCCACCTTGATCAGATCTACTATCTGATCTATACCATTTATTGCAATATGTTACTGATTTATCTATTTTTCCTGTAGATTCCTTGCCCCTGCTATGTTTTTAATCCTTATGCACCAGCTGACCAGAAGTCAGTGTCATTGCCTGCTTCTTGTACCGTAGGGTCTCTGTGCTGTCACTCTTGCTTTCCTTTGCCTTCTTGCTCCCAGTCCCATATGACAGAAATGTAGGAATGAAATCTTACTCTAGATCATGCAGTGATAAAAAGACCCAGAATCAGAGCAGAGTTTATTATACTTTCATTTTCCTGTCTTTACACACAACTGCGTAGGTAAATAGCTGCATTTTGAAGATTAGCAGGAAAATGATGCAAGTTACTACCTGGCACAGAGGACAGCTGGGATCCATAAGGTGTGGCTGAGATCCAGTGGGTTCCTGGCATGGGGGCTGGGCGGGGGCTTTTCATGGTACTGTACTTCTGGGACAGGTGTGTGTCCTAAAGAGCTCACAACTCTTCTGCTTTCCCATTCAGGTGCAGAATATGCTTGTACACTATGCATAGAAAGGAAATTTTTTGTTCATTGATAAGATGGTTCAGTTTATAGTGTTCTGAGAGAAAAAGAAGATAATAGTGAGTCATATATTTCACAGACAAAACAAAATAACCAAACAGTCCTTTTTATGTTCTGATGTAATATCTGTCACCATGTGCAGGCTGTTGCTTATCAAGTAAAAGAATACTTAAAACCACATAAATTTGATTTACATGGACAGATGTGGCAAGGTAAAAACGTTTTAGTAACTGTGATTGTCATAGACTTTATACACGTTAAATAAAAAAATGTAGATGGTATAATGAAACACATTAGATTTTTTATTAGTTATTGCTATCCTTCAAAATAAATACGCTGATTATCATTAAATTCTAACTAGAAATACTTTTTTCATAAGATGCATGTTAACAATTCTTCTGTTTAGTTCTGAAATGGGAGAGAAGGTAACCTTGCAGATCTTGTATTTATGAAGAATCTAGCACTCAGGAGACAAGTTTTCTAAGACTGGTCTTGGAGATGGTCGAAGTGGTAAATGTTTAGCTAAATAGTCATCTGTTGTGCCTTCATGGAACAAACGTAGAGAAGATTTTGAGAACTACGGTTTTGCACTCCTTATTTTATTTTCTACTCATTATTCACTGTTCAATCTGTATTAGTAGAAGAAAAATAACTTGGCCACTAACTTGCTAGTTCAGGGTTTCAAAGGGTTTTATTAGAAACTGCTCCCCTGGCTTTTTTATATAACAATGTGCATGTTTAGATTACCCCATTTTAACCTAGAATTAAACAATAGGTTGCAGTGCTGTAGGACAGGACACTAGCAGATGCGAGGCTAGACTTAAATGAACAGATTTTCATTTTTTGTGACGTTTGGACTATTATTCCTGAGGTGCCCTGGGTAAGTTGTTTGTTTTTCATCAGATTATACAGACTCTCTATGCCCTACTTGCAGCTGGGCTATCCCTGGCAACCTTTTTGCACAGTGTTATTTCTTCGTTTTTGTTTTGTTTTAACATGTGAAGGTGTCAGATGTGATCCCTTTGCAGACTGGTTTTCAGCTGTAGCTACTTCTCTTCGCACGAGCCCTGTTCCTGCAGCATTTAGTCTTCCCCTCTCTGGGCTGGGCAGCCTGCTTGCGCCCTGGGAACTCTGGCTGAAGCTCGTTTCAGTAAAATAAAAAATAGTTTAAACTCTTTTGCTGAGTTTTAAATGTTAGTCATGCTTCAGAAGACTGTTCTGTATCACAGCGTAGCATGTTGTGATACTTATCTCTGTGATATCGGTGTTTATAATATTCCAGGCAATTTATGTTGTCAGGTTAGCGATGCTGGCTGAAGGAGACCTCTGGAAGTTATCTAGTGTAGCTTCTGGTCATGAAATGCTGGCAGTATGCACAAAACATTTCTCCATTATGAAAGCAATGAACTACATTAAATATCAGTAAGCGAGTAACTTCTGAAGAAATTATGGCTTTAGCAAGCAAAAAATAGTGGCCCTAATGAGAGATTATTTGCTTGTAACTAAAAGGAATCATGGCAGAAAAATGCCATAACTTGAAGTCAGCTAAAGTCAAAGATAACCAGCATGTCTTTTCCAAGGTATATTTCAGAGCATTTTGGAGCGTTGCTTTTGAGAATTGGCACAGAGAGATGGCTTGCCGCAGACAATCCAAAATTATCACCCGCCTTGAATTACAGTAGATCAAGAGTAAATTGTAATAACATAATTCCTTGTCTGTAATCTAATAGGAATTTGAGGTAGAAACATCACTGTTTTTCTCTCCCTGCTGCAAGGCCTTTACATATGCCATAACAACCTCTGTGCACACATAAATACTGTTTTCCTAATTACTTTACCCTTTACCCCTTCAGCATTCTGTCATTTCTATACCGTAATCCACCATAATCCTGCTTTTTCCAAATGCCATTAGTGGTTGTGTATGTGTTTTATTTTTCCCATTTAAGAAATGGGATAGACCAAATGAGACAACACTCAGAAGAAGATAATGCGTTTTGACATGCGGAATAACGGAATAACCTGAGTTGATTTGTGGTTTGTATGAATTGCATATCATTGGAGAAATACAGTTTGGCATTGGTCAAAGAGACAAATGTGCACTGTTGACACACGTAGTAGAAATGTGTGTTCCTTTCTGAGTTAATTGAAATTATTACTTGAAAGCCTTTTTCATTAAAAGCTAAGTAGACAGCATTTTCAAAAAATAGCCAAGAGAATGGGACACTATAACATCCATGGCTTGTAACCTTGCAAGATGGGGTGAGGAGCTGGCAAACAATCAGAAATGTTCCTGCCACTGGCACTGGTCGTCTCTGGTTCAGCCCTCCACCTGTCTCCTGGAAGATGTTACCAAGTCCGTATCAGAGGATTAAATGGAAAGGCATTGAATGGGTTATGTTTAATAGAAGGGAAACCCATAAAAGAAATACGTTCTGTTGTCACATACTGTCCTTGGAGCACTGACAAGGACTGACACATAGCTACTCTTTAGTTTGTTATGACTGGTATTCCTGGCTCCAGAGAGGCCCCAGGTTGCAATTTTAGGCATAAAACTACTTGGGAAAATAGCTACTTCCAAAAGGTACGTGGCTTACCCTCAAGATAGATGCCATCTACACAGAGGGGTCTATGTTTCCTGGAGCATGGAATTCTGTGTTAATAGTCATGTTATAGCTCTGATGCTGTAGGGATATCAGAGGTGACTTCTATTACAACAGATAATACCACTAGGAAAAAAAATGGAAAACACTTGCACGTGCAAAAGCTTCTGGTTCTTTTCAAGGCCTGAAAATTAGGCCAACTCAGACCTTCTTTGGAGCTTCGGTGAGGGCTTATTGACCTAAGAAAAGGTTTGTATGTATGTGTGTATACATAAGAGTTGGAACACGTGAGCCAGTCTGGTGAAAGGTATTGCCTCTCCCTATAAATGGCGCTTCTTTCTATTAAATGTCTGTCAGAACCTGATAGACGCATTTCAAGCTCTGCAGATGAATTTTCCTTGTAAGATATGATACATGTTCAAGCATTTAAAATGCCAGATTTATAAATGCTGTACTTTTAATTGATGTTATTATTGTATTTTAACTTAGAATTACTCCTGAAATTTCCAAGGATGTCCGTGTCAGTCCTCTTTGTGAACACAAAATTAAACTGTAATATTTTCCTTAGGATAGTGATTGTACATCAGCTTAGGTTTCTGATTTTAACAGTGTCCAGGTGATCTTAACATGCCCAGAAAGACTTTCTTCTTCAGTAGAAAGGGGTCGGAGTTTTGGAATGTAAAAAAATATTTTACAATATGACAGTGAATCAATCTCTAGCCTTTTAATTTTGTAAGGCTAAAAGCCTTGGGCTTCCATGTCTAATAAATAACTATGTCTCCATTTTCACGTGAAAAGTATGGATTATACTGAATATATATATTTGGCTTATTCTCATTTGATTATTGTAAAAAATCCAGCTGCAGCAGTGTGCTGAAGAACATGTGGGACTTAAGGGATGTGATTAAACCTACTGATATCAATGGGATTTTTCATGTGCTTTAAGTTAGGCATGTGCTTAAATAGTTTTCTGGAAAAGACTTGGAAATACAGTACAAAATAAAAGCAATAGTTTCAGAAATATTTTATTAGCAAATACTTCTGAATGATTTGTGGCTATGGCTAATATTTGTTCAGCATCACATAACGGTCATGGTTTCTTACTTCTTCTCCCTGTAGTAATTTTTCTTTGAGTTCTACCTCGGTATCTTGAGTGGTTGACTTGCAAGTCTATTAAAAAAGAGAAGAATGAAAGGGAAAAGTGTTTCATTTTTAAATGATAAAATGACACTAGATGAAGAATCTAATTTAATATTTTATAAAGTATGTCTTAAACACATTGAGCACATGCAGACCTTTTAAACCACAGTCACATCCTTTTCCTCTTTTAAATCTAATTTAAACCCATAGCGACTTAAAGGAAGAAAAGTTAAAAATGTTGAAATGTTATGGCTACAGTGAACGCGAACAGTTTTGCCGTAATATAACTTAAGGCAGAACTCATTGCAGAGAATCCAGTTGAAGAAACAATGCAAAACTAGTGTTGCTTATTTTATTATTCATTAATTAGTAAAATAATTTGTTTTAAGATTGTTTCATCCTCCATGCTCCTGAAAGCAACACCTGATGGCAGATGAAAATGTTGCTGCTTGTAGCATGCTTTGCAGTGTGCCAGCACGTGGACTTTAGTGGCTCTTGAGCAGTTAAAAAAACCTCTACTTGCTCTTTTTTCACCCATTGAAAGATTATTCCTCTACTGTT
Organism: Buceros rhinoceros silvestris; assembly: GCF_000710305.1. Lineage (NCBI taxonomy): Eukaryota > Metazoa > Chordata > Aves > Bucerotiformes > Bucerotidae > Buceros > Buceros rhinoceros. The sequence goes on from NW_010394876.1 coordinate 12,813, forward strand.
AAAATTCTTCTGGTAGTCTGTGCCTTGAGTGCAGCATCTTGCTTTGCAGCAGTTCAGGCGTTTGCTTGAGTGGAATTGGCTGTTATTTCCTACCTTCCTTTTTAGCTTGTTTTATTTTGGATATGAACTGAACTAGGTAGCATGACAATTTTTAAAAGCATTTTAATGAAATTGAAATAGTTCTGCAATGAGTAGTACTATCCTTTCAGTGGTCTTTACCATCAGAGGGAGCCACGTGTTCTTAACAGAGTTAGTTATCTTGTTATCCTGTGTTTTACATCATTGATTGCCCTTATCTAAACAGCCTGGCAGGTATTGGCCTTGAGGAACTCTGATCAGTTATGGGCATCTGAACTTCACTTGCCTTCCTGCTGGTTGCCATCAGCTATTCCAGGATGCTTTTAATTTCACTTATTTCAGGAACTAGATTCCCTCAACCTTCACTGCACTGGACACTGGAGTCTGTTCTCAGGGAATTTATCTCACAGCAGATAACAAGAGTGAATGCTGTGTACTGTCAGGGGGTTTAATTGTTTCAGGAGCTTGAAAACAACTTTAATCTTTGGTACACTGTCAAACATTGAGCTACTAGTTATCATCTTCCATTACGTATCTATTATCTACTTTTCCAGTGATTAACTAATTCAGACTCAAGCACCATTTGTTCAGTTTAGCTAAATCTGAAGAGCTGTATTTTTTAATTTCTTTTTCTGAAGATTTTCTTCAGTGCGGTTGTAGTGGTTCTTGCAGTGTTGCTAGAGGTTTGATGGGGTATGGACATCTAGACATCCTGCTCTTCATCCTGTTACAGAAGTGCTTGTTTGTCATGTTCTCAAATTCATTGCTGAAGTGAAATAGCTTTGTTAGAGTTTTCATGGATTTTTTAGTACTTCATTGTAAAAGTAGGGATTAACCTGTAGCTTCTGTAATGTGGTACCTGTGTCTAGAAGATTCATAAAAATAAAACTAATTTTATCCCCTTTTCCCATAGCTTTGAAGGTGCAGGGGCCTCATCTCAGTTTATTATTTCAAATGGAATTAATTTGAATATTAATAATGTATTAAACGACAATTTAAACTGTAGTTTAAATGACAATTTAAGCTACACTCTTCAGGACATCACAAGTGAAAATCATAGACTTCCAAGGAGTTGATACCATATGGAGTTTTGTGCGTGACTTGCAAGGAATCCAGAGTTTAATTAATTGAAGGAGATTTTTTAATTTCCTATCACAAGATGCTAAATCTAATCTGGAGATAACTGCAAAATGAAATTATCGGTAGAGGAAATATTCTTTGTAGGACCAGGGGCAGTTATGTGATGCATTGTTGGCTGATTGTTCATAAACTCTGCTGTTCTTTCTTGTTAGTACTGGAGTTCAATAGTGCTTAATTTTGACAAAAGCAGACACGTACTGATAGGAGTCTGTAGTATACTGAAGAGTCAACATTGGCATGAACTTTCCAGGTTGAAATAATATCTAATTTTAATTCAAAGAGGGTGAAATTAGCTAACATTTTGAGAACCTTATCCTGAAAATCCCGAAGTTCATGCAGTTTAACCTGTATTTTAGAATATGCCTATGGTAACAGATGTATTATAATCATAATGGTACACTCCAGCTGCTTTTCTGGTGCTGTTGGATGTCTTCTGTTTTGGACATTGACGATACAAAGAGTTTGGTAGAAAATCCTGTGATGGTAGAAAATCCTGAATAATTGCCTTACAGGACATTCTGCCAAATATAGTTAGGTTTGAAGAAGTGACTTACTTGTCTGCAGTTGATAGTTTGGAAAGCCTACAGACCTGCTTTATATTATCTAAATGCCTGTGTATTGATAAAAGAAGACTTAGAATTATTTAGGATATTGGCGTTTTACACATTCTGTAGCCATGCAGCTGTAGTTAACCTGTTCATGTTTCTTTTTCATGTCTATAAAAATTGAATACCTGTATAGAGCCTGATCCCAGTGTAATTATTATTGCATCACACAGCTGTAAAACTCACCAGTTGTTGAAAGCCTGTCAGTAGGGTGTCAAGCAGAGCTACTGTGCAGTGAGCTTATGCGAGCACTTAAAAAAGACAGGAGAAAAAGAAGTATGTTTAGATTGACTAATTGCTACTTTCATCTTCTGTGGTGTATGGGAAATTTGTATTTTGTCAGACAAGGAAATCTTGGTGTGGGCCATGTGCTAAAAATATGTAGTGATAAAAAGCAGACTGTAATGGTCAACGAGCTTGTACTACATATTCCTTTGTGGATGAATGAATTTCTCATGTTTATGAAGAACCTACTGAGAAAGGCTTCTGTAAAATTTTATGTCTTAAAGTACTTCCATTTATAACTGTTCTTGCAATAATACTCAGTGCTGCAGATATGACCTGATTGTGGATCTGCAAATCATGCTGCAAAATTCACCCAGTTTACCTGTAAGAGTGTGGAGCTAACGAATAGCTGCCATTATCCCAGGGGCAGTGCTTTCTTCTTTGCTGCCTGGGTTCACCTGACGTGGCATGCATTGAAGGGGAAGAACGCCAGCTGGTTGTGAAAGCGCTGGAGCGTGGCTTCTTTAAAATCACCAGTTGCAGATATTCATCTGGCACGTCCTAAGAGCAGGAACTAGCTGTCCTCCTTCAATTTCCAGAAGTCTCAAGGGGTACTCTTGAGATCGTTAGTGAATATGGGATGCAGTGTCTAACCAGGAGCGATGAAGCATTTAGAAACATCTGAAATTTTCATCTGAGTGCTTTCTAGTGCTCAAAATGATACTTGCTGCTAGCAAAGTTTCAGAAAAAGATGAGAGAAAATATCAACATTCACAGTCTGTCTAATCAAGAGTGTATTTTTAAAAACATTATCCATAAAACTCAGAAAAAGGGGAAAAAATAGAAGAAAGTAAAGAAGTAGTGTAGCTGATAAACCCCACTGGGATTCTCCCCTTTATTACTCCATGGAAACAAACATTTCCCTTTTTGGAGTTTGAAAATTTATTGCCATTAGTAAGTAGCCAGTATCCTTCCAGCAGACTGCCTTCTTCCAGTTGAGCCATTCCCTGGGTAATGAGAGGAAGAAAAGACAGTAAAGTTTATTTTTCTCCATGAGTAGTATTTAAGGTATTGTTGAAATGAAGAGACTCAGTTTGTGAGTTTTGGCTGTGCGTGGTTTGCATGGTTTCCTTTCTGGGTCCATGCAGTGCAAGTCACTTGGCTCATTGGACGGGGAGGATTTAACTGGAGCCATCACTGCTTAAGCACAGTAATTTTAAAATTGATTCTAGGCAAGGTTATCCTGTAACTCTTAGCTAAAAAAAAACCATCAACAAGGTTGTTTATTTTACTTAAATACAATGACAGCTTTGAGTTGCTCTAACTTTTTCTCACCTTCTCTTTTGTAGCAAGGCTCTAGTAGCAACAGCACATTAGTTCTTCTAAAGGGAAGGATTGCAGTGGATAGATGAGGAGGAGTGTCTGAAGTGCAGAAGAATGACTCTAGCATTGACAGATTTATGTGGACTTTTTTTCCCAACGTACAGGAGGTGTGTAAATTGTTGTCCATATCCCCGTTTGTGTATGACAAATACTCTCTACACTGTACTGTTGAGACACAGCATTATTTCTTCGTGAGTTAAATTTAGACATAGAACATGGCTGAGTTTCGTAGATGAAGAGCGAACCCTTTTCTCTATTTTTTCTTAATATTTAATAGTCATACCATCTGTAATACCTAGCTCAGTTCTTTTGAAAGATTTACATTTTCAATGCAGAGCATGCATTAGAATCTATAGGTTATGGGTGGTTTCCTTGTGAATTTTTAATGCTGGAAGAGAGCAAAAGGTGGAAAATAGCATCCATGGGGGAAAAGAGTAACCGATGTGTACATGACAACTGTGAGGATACTTTGACCAAGTATATACAGTAATGTAGGAATGTGAAATGCAGCATGGCTGCCTGCTGGGGTTGATAATACAGGCACTACAGACGTGTTTCCTTGGCTGTTGGTTTTACTAAGCCGCTGTGTTCACTCTTCACATTTTATACTTTTCAGTGTTGCTGCTGTAACAAAACATTAAAGTGCCATGACACTACTACTTGAAAAATGAAATATGTGTTGTCTAGGAGAGGCTCATGGAGCATCCTTTGATGTTTGGAGCTAACCTGGTCTGTTCTCAGTATTCACCCGTCCTTTACTACTGGTTGCTTGGAGACAATGGTAGAATCGGTCTCTGATATTTTGCTGCTGCTGAGCAGTGGTTTTTGAGCTTAATAACAAAAAAAATATGTCAGACAATCAGATCATTATAAAATTCTTGAAGCTTGTTAGGAGCACGGACATACTAGGTTGTGCAGGGAGTATCTCCAGCTGCTTTTCTTTTTTTTTTTCCTATCCTTCCTTGTAGTTTATAAGACTCCTCTCTCTCAGAGGAGTATAAACACTTTCCTTTGAAATTTGACTTTGGAAAGTGGTCTTTAGCAGATGCCACAGTATAAAGCAGGCAGTAAAGGTCTGTAAGAATAAGATTTTTTTATGATGGTGATGAAGATCTCTGCACTAATCTTGTCTTGGTTACGACTGCTGCTGGAGGTGAGGCCTGTGCATTTGGCTACACAAAGAAGTTACTCTTATGTGAAGACCAAAACCATGTTTCTGCCATTGTCTTCCATTTCTTAGTCTACAGTAAGCTTAGTCCAGTTGGGGGAAAAGACTGAGCTGTTTCTTATCTACAAACATTAGTAATGTCACGTGGTAAGTTTGCATGTGCCTCCAATTAAATTAGAGAAGCCCAATGAGTGAATTACCCAACACCAAGCTAAGGTGTACTTGTGAGTTTGACATCCATGAGCTCCACTGGAACTTGGCTTCATTCCCAGCGCTTCCCGTTTGACACCCTATGGTACATACTGTGAGGTTACAGTGCCTTGTAAGTCATAAAGTGTTGTCAGATTGAAGGGGGAAAATGGAGAAAAGATTCATCTTGGAAATAAAGAGAAACACTAGCTGCCTTCCAAATGGAAAGAAAATGATGACATTAATCATTCTTTTATTTCTGGAGCTGACAAGACTGTTCTGCATTCATAAAGAGTGAATACTTCAAGTGTAGTAACGTGCAGTAAAGGTATCGTGCAGCGTGTGGTAATTGGCACTGTTTTCCACTGGAAAGATAGATAACTGGGTAGATGCTGCGTGGGCTTGCAACCACCCTTCAGCTTTATTGTGTTTGTTGAACTTCTCTTAGTTGCTAGAAGGAAGCTATTAATTACACGTTATTTTAATGGCAGAATGTACTAGAACACAGAAGAGAACTGCTGTGCTTGTTCTACCCAGTACCCACACAAGTGACACATAACATGCCTTCTTGGTGCAGAGAAATGTAAATCACTGTGGGACAACTAGCATTAAAGGGTTCTGTTGTAGGTGATAAAATAAGAAAGCATGGGAAATGCTGTGTCTGCTCCAGCCAACCACCTTTCTATCATCACCTGCCTTAAGAGAAAAGAGTAAAGTCGTGTAAGTACATGCGTTTAGGCTAGTGGGGATGTTGGGTTTTTCTTTCAGTACAAGCTTCCTTTGCTTGAAATATATTTGAGTAAATCTTTTGGGAGAAGGCAAAAAATTTTCCAGAATTTAGTTTATGATGAATAGCAGTCTAAGGTTCATTAGTAGTCTCATTGTACGCCTGCATATCCTGGATCCTGTCTCTAGTCAGTACATTTTGAAAAACATCCAACATCTGTCTTAATACCAGGAGATTTATAGTCTAATTCCAGTAGATCATGACATCCATTTTCTACCCTCATAAAGAACCAAGTCCTTGAATTTTGACATTTGGATACTCTAAAGACTTACAGTTTATTTAAATGTACAGTCTCCTCTTTTTATAATTATGGATAAATGACTTAAGTCTGTACGTGTATTGAATATGAGCAAACCAATCATTTATAGTTATAGGAAACGCAAGTAGGACACATAACTTGTTATGCCAGCAGAGGTTATGGCAATAGTGGCTGTCATTACGTGTATAATTGGCCGTGTATTATGAACTATTTTACACAGCCTAATATGATGTTGTACATTTTAAATCATTAGATTTCAGAATTTAAAGCTATCCTACCTACTGTGCAATATATACAATTGGAAGTGATTGGGTCATTTTAGAAATAAATCCTACGTACAACTTTCTGCCATCAGTTAAAGACCTCCCCCGTTCATATGACATGGCTCTTTTGAGTAGTTGTAGTCATCTTTATTAAAATGTTATTACTGTATATATTGAATAGCAGACTAAGTGCCTAAGACCAGTATTACTTTTTGGCTTAACAGTTATTGCTTCCCTGGGACTTTAGTAACTTGCAAACTCTCTTTAAAGGAAAGAAATCATTGATGAAAATTAAGAGCACCACAGTTTTACAGCGGATCCAGCCTTGCTTGGAGTCATCTGCTCCATTCCCATGGAACTTAACATTGTTTGATGTATGCAAGGGAAGAGCTGGTCTGAGCATTAAAAACTCCCCATATCATGTGAATAAATATATTTTATACAATGCTATCAGTGTAAATATTTTAATGTATAAAATTCAGTGGAAATCGATGGAAGATTTTTTTTAATGAGTCAGTTTAAACACATCTCTAAAAAAAACCTATTTAAATACTGAAATATGTTAATATTTTAAACATTGAATTTTGATAAGCCAATAAACATTTGCTAATCCATCAGATAATTCTTGGATCCCAAAACAACAGTAATCAAAGAAACAAAATACATGGGCACCAAAACAAACCCTTGACCCTCGACCATTTTATGCAGTGGGATTAACAGTTGTGTGCGCTTTCGGTACCAGTGTTGTGTAGTTCAGACTATAAATGTTTGTCATTTGAGCAAATTCAGTCTATGGCTGAGAGAAAAACTGGTGGATTTTTGGAGATTTGATCGAGCTTGTTTGAGTTGTAATGGTGGGGGAAGCGTGTGCCCAGGACATACCTGTAAATTCCTGCTCTGTGTGTATTTCAGCTCTTAAGAGAAAGCGATATAAAGAATGAGTGCTAGAGAATCATGAAAAAAAATGAAAATCCAACCAACTAATTCTGTAGGGTGTTTGCAGTTAGCATGGCTTTAGGAGGTGATGGGTTCTGAGGGCTGTGGAAGAAAACAACCCCTGATAGAGTATTTCATGCCATACTCAGAGAACAGGAACCTCTGTGTGATAGCATGGGTTTGTGATTTGATACACGATGCTCTAGAGATCCTTCAGTGATTGTCGCATGCGGAAAAGTAAAGCTTTCGGGAACCTGTATGTCAGTCTATGGTAGTGATGCATTAATCAGTAAGGAGAATTTGCAGCCCTCTGCCGTTTCTGTCCTATTTGTCGTGTTGCTGTGACTTGAAGAGAACCTTTCTTCCCTCCTGAAATACCTCTGCAGCCCTGTTAGGTCCGCCTGTCCCTTACATGGGGTTGGGTTGACCAGCAGGTTCTCAGTTTCTGAATGCTGCCTATTCAAAAAACATTCTGCTGGTTTAATTGCACAGTGTTATGTTTTTATAAGTGTAAACAGAAAATAATACATCATTAGCCTGGCTAATGATTAGCTTTCAAGATTATTTCACAGAACTATGTTTAATAACTATAACTGAATTATACAAGAACCTCTTCATTTTGACAGATTGACTAATTGCAAAATACGTTAGTAATGTTGTGAGAGTGTGTGTAGCTTCTGGTTTGTTAAAGCCAAAGTTTAGAGTGGCTGGTACTTAAGTTTCTACTGATTTCAAGTGTTAATAAAAATTGCTAGGAAATAAAACTGCAGCTTTTTATTTAATCTGGCTATATTAAAATTACAGTTATTTTGCAGTGAGGGAGAATCCAAATCTAGCCTTTATCTCTTTGATCAAAACTCTTCTGGGCAGCAGAGTATTTTTAAATACTCTGGTTCTCAGTGTAATGTTCTGAATGGCTCTGCTATTTGATACTTTTATTCAGCTTAGTATTATTTTTAAATGATAGAAAATCAACGGAAAGTAGGTGAAAAAAGTAACCTTTTTTAGCAAAACATTTATTTGAAACTAAGTAAGGGGTCTGGTATTCCCATATATACGCAGAGTTGCCGTTCTTAGATTTGGTTTTCTCCAGTGCAGACCGCAGGGTTTTCTTGCTGGAGGATAATCGCTTGCAGGTATAACAGCATGTCAAAACTCAGCATTTTTCAGACCTTGCCAGTGGCTCTGAATCCATCTGGCCCACGTGTGCCCTCAGTCCGCTTCCTGCTTTGCTCCAAGCAGCTGCTGGGTAACCTCGCTTGCTGCTGGCCACCTTCATTTTCAACATCAGGTTTCTCGTAGAGGAGCACTGAGTGGAAGGGAGGATAAGAAATTTTGTTCTGCAGTGCTGCTAGTGAAAAACAAGGAATTACCTTTTTGAAGTCATCTTTCCTGTGTATGATTAACATGCAGAGAGTTCTTTCCTTCCGTGCTCCCTGTTGTTGCTGACTCTAGCTAGGTTATGAGTATCTCCAAACCACTGTGGCGAACAGCTCTTTGGCCACCTGCCATTTATCCCCATTATGAGCAGCCCGAAGCTGCTCATCTACTAGAAAATAAAATAATGAGGGGGGAAAAAAGAAAGAAAGAAAGAAAAAGGGTACTCTGCAATTTTTGCAGTGGACTAGGCGTGTGATATCCTGAATGGGTCCTGGGGTGTGGTTATATTCAGGTCTCTTTTTGGCCACACGGCATTTTACAGTATGCTTGCTGTGCTACGTTTTAAGCAGTGCATCATATCTGAAAAATACAAAAGTGTGTAAATGAAAGCTTATGCTGTGGAGCTGAGTTCTCAGTGACTTTTACTCATGCACTTTATGTCTGTTATACCCATTTCCTATGGAACCGTGAACCTGATTCGGAAAAGCATATCAGCATGTGCTTAATTAAGTGCTTTCCTGAATTTTCTGAATTGGGGCCCGTAAGAGTAGCTGGCATGTGGGCTGCAGTCTCCCACCTGGGACGTTCTGGGGGTGGATATTAGAAGACAAACCTTTTTCTGCTATCCCTGCTTTCTGGAAGTCTCCTGCTGCTTTAGATGATTTCAGGTTTTGATAAGGTTCTTTCATCTGTGAGCTAAATCAGGCTTTGTATTTATGGTATTCACCACTTAAATCCCTTTGTTTTGAATAAATACAGGTTAAAATTAATAGAAAGTATATTCACATTTCATGTTAGAAAGTTAGATGCCATGGCAGCTGTTAAAGAAATTAAGGAAAGCCTTCTTCTCAATCTGGAAATCACTTTTTGTACCCTTTGGTTTTGATATTTAGAGGGGTTTAGTTTTTATTTTTACAACAAAATTAATTTAGTTATTTCGAAGATCATGTGATCAACTGCCCAGCGTGTGTTCTTTGGCATAGACCCAGATTCCTGTTCTCTTTTGGAAGTGTTACAGCTGCAATAAATTTGATTTCACCCTTGATAATTTCTATAATGTGTAGTAATAACGTATTGCTGACTTAGTGTTGTTGCCTTTCTACCAAGGAAAAAAAGTCACAAATCTCAATCACAATTTTTTTTTTTTTTTATGTTTAGTGCATCTAAGTAGTTGTACATACATAAAATTCAACTATGATTCAAGATTTGTTTGGTGTCTAGTTTTGGGAGGTTATTCAAATAACATAAACTCTGCAGTTTGCATGTTATTTGTCACTTCTGACAATTCTGGTAGGTTTCAGTGTTTCCTTTGAGGTCTCTGTTGAGTATTTAATAGAAGAAATGCACAGGAATCAAGAAGCTTTTACTCTATATTTGTGAAACACAAAATATTCTTTATACTGGATGAGTGGAAGAAAATTAGATTTTTATTGTGGTAAAGACATTTAACTCATTTTTTTAACCTGTTCTGTGGTCTTCTGTGATTATACTCATTTCATAGTTGTACCATTTCTTTCAAACTGTCTTTCAGTTTCATAGTTTATCTGCCTTGGGCAGATAAATCTTAATATTGTAGGCTCATCTTTTGCTTTGTTTTGTTTTTCGTGAAGGATGCTTAATACTTCATAAACCTTGCTAAAATGATTCTCTTAGGAGAAGAACAACCTGGGAGTAGAAGGGAAGAATATAAAAAGGAGAGTGACCCGGATCCCTGTGGTCTGTGTGATAACTTGGGACTGATAGTACTTGCTCACTGAACATTACCATCTCGGTGCTGGTCTTGTTAAAGGACATTTTTGTGGGTTGGGTGGAGTGTATCCTTCCCCTAGTTAGCAGCTGTTAACGCAGGGGTTCAGACACTGCTTTTCAGCCCCGTGGAGAACAGATTGTTCAAAGGGTTGACCCCATCACTGATCTGCCTGCCATCCCCGTTCACTACCCCTATGTGGTCACTGACCCTTTCTTTGCATATTTAAATTTATCCCTTGCTGGACACCACTGTTCATAGCTCACGTACCTGGTAACAAAGAAAGGGCGTTGGATTCCTCCCTTTTCATGATCTTTCCACCTGTTTTACAGCTTTCCATGAGGAGGTAACTGTGGAGAAGATGCAAATTCCTTATGCAACCTTTAGGGCACGTGATGCTGTGGTGACACTGAAGCAGTAGCCTCAATTTAGTAACTTACATCCTCAGGTGCAAGAATTACTGAATATGAAGATGATCATGAGACATTGTGAATGAATAGAACCAGGAAAAATAATGATTTCCTGTTGGGAAGAAATTTATAATGAGATGGCAACTCTGCTGCTACTATTTAACCCTATTTTTATTTCCCTCTTCTGTAAGTAGAAAAATAAGGCAAAAGGCGTAAAACAAAACTTTCAGGGGCATCTTTCCTCAGCTGCCTATTCAACCCTACAGGTTCTGCGAAACCAGAACTTTCCTTTGCTTCATTAGCTGCAAAGGAAGATCCTTCTTTTCTTTGTTGTTCAGAGCACATTTTAAATTATTTATTAAGCACAAGTGATTAAGGCATTAAGAATTAAAGTAGCTTTAGAATCAGACTGTGGTAATGGAGAAGCACTGCCTAAGTTCCCAGCTGAGCAAAAAATGGGGAAAAAGCCTTACCTATTCACCTAACTCCTCTAAAACTTTCAAGGCTTTGGCAAGAACCTGCCTGAAACCCACATTTTTATGAAAAAATCTTCCTAAAGAACTGTAATGGTTTTTGAATTAAATTTTCAGGCTTACTCTTCAGTGAGTTCACCCTTACAAAGTGACACATATTTTTGGCAGCATATATTTTACTAAAAATTTCTGAAATAAAAATATTTGCCCTTATTTTTTAAGTCTTTGGATTATCAGTGTCACACTAATGTAATTCCAACTCTTCATGTATGATTAAGTGTTTACCTCCTTCATAGAACATTGCTAAATAAGTAACAGAAAGACTGTTGATGAAAATACTGGTTTAGTATTCAGTGAAACCAGGAAAAATGTATGTTGAGGGAAAAATACCTCAAAATGTAGATGCGTTATTGTTTTGCTTTGTCCAGTGGATCCTGGACAATGTTTTACCTGTAAGATGCAGTATCAAAACTAGTAAATATCTATTAACTTCTTGGACTTGGCAGTGCTGGGTTAACAGCTGAGCTTAATGATCTTAAAGGTCTTTTCCAACCTAAACAAATCTATGATTCTTGGCGTGCTGGTGAACTGAGGTAATTTGTACAATTCTATGAGGATATAATTGGCTCTAAGAGAATTTCACTTGCTGAATTGATAAACTTCAGGAAAGTCATTCAAAGCTAGACCAGGAAGAAGCTAGTCTATTTTTTAGTGGGTTCCCATAACTATATATAGCATGAAATAAAATTAGTTCCAGGAAGCCAATCAAAAGCAATTATAATCAATGTCCTTAGTAGCTGGAAAGCTCCTAATGTAGGTGAAATTAGCTATTTTTTTTTTTTAAATAGACCAAGGTTTGAGACCCCCAGGGCAAAATTATAGAAGCAAATGTTTCCCCTTCCTGCTGCAGTGTTTTTGCTCTTCCCCTTCTACCTCCGTCCATTCAGGTTCATGAGTCTGGCAGTAAACTGGTGGAAACCAGCTGGTTATCTCATTTCTGCAAGAGCATTGCTTGACATCTCTGGTGAGCGTGGCTCTCTTGCCTCAGAAGGGATAAGAGCAGGGAGTGAGTAACAAAGCAACCTGAAGTACCAAGCGTCACCTACTGTTGTCCTCTTCTTCCTGGTCCAAGAAGCCACTCAGGTGTGGCATCAAACCACTAAGATGTCACATCTCTCTTCCTTTGGATTTTTCTATTATTAGTGTAAAATGGTTTCTGTCCAAGAGAGCAGTAATTGCAATTATCTGTTTGAAGGGGGGATGGCTGGGGGCTCTCTGTATCACCTCCCTGTGTCTGCATGCTTTCTGCGTCTGTTCAGTTGCACTCACTTCTTGGTGGAGGAAAGGCTTTTCTATCAGAAAAACACAGGTATAGATGGAATCAAGAGTGAAGGAGATACTGTTTGGCAGGAAGCAAATTCAGCCCTTCTTTACCTTAGTTTAGTGACCAGAGCATAATTTCTGAATACAGTTACACTAATGATGTGCATCCATTTTGATCCACAGGAATAGTAGAATTGACTAAAGCAGTAATTGCTGCTCCCTTAAATCACCAGTACATAGTTCTAGAGATGGCAGGGAAAATCCACCACTAATGTGTACAGGCTCACGTCGATAGGATTAATGCATTTTCCCTACCTGTACGGCCATTAGGTTGGAGGGTGATCATAAAACTCCATGATAATGCCTCAAAATATCTTCTCAGCTTAGTGTAAGGTGATGGTGTTAAATCACCAGAGGGAATACTCTGGAATTCTTCAAGAAAATAGGAAGACGTAGCACCGAGCACCCAACTATACATCACATTTTAATTTCTTTTTCCTACTATACCAGAGGGGCTGTAATCTGGCGAGTACAAAACAACTTTGCTAAAAGGCTTCTTCAAGAGAGAGAAGAAAGAATACATTTAATCTGCTCACTAGACTATTATGACAAAGGCAACAATAAGATGTAGAAAATCACCTACCTTTGTGTTATATACATATATATCTTTACTTTCCACTGCTCTGTAATAGATTCTTTTTCTTCTGTCTGTGTTTGCTGTTCACCTGGAATATCAGTTTTGTTTTGCCTATTTCTCCCCCATTGGAGTTATATTTTCTCAGGAAAGATTACCTCGTGGAAGAGCTGGGCATGCCTGCACCATGCAGTGCTGCAAAGCAGGGGTACACAGTGGTGTCTCTGTTAGTTAACAGACTGGAAGCATAATGCTGAGCACTCTACCTGTGGGAAGGTAGAGTGGTAAACTGGGGATGCTAAGGAGCAGCTTTAACCGCCAGATAAATGGCAGGGGAAATCCCAGAAAATGACGTGCTATGTTTATTCTATAAAACTCCTGATAAAATTGTAAATAAAAATATCAAAACCAGAAGAACAGTTGAAAGGAATGTTTTTCCCCTCTCATTTGTCAGAGGAATATTGCCGTGGAGTTCCAGAAAATAAGAACATATCTGACTTTTTGTCCATTTTTTTTGGTGGGTTGTTTTTTCAGCTGAGAAATTCTGATTTTGTTAAGGAGGTACGTGTTATACTGCTGAAAAGGTGATAGGTTACGACGACATAGCTATTTGAGGAAGTGCAGAGGCTTGCTTTTTGAAAATTTCCCCTAATAGCATTAAAATAACAAGTTCCATTTTAGTATATTATTTGTGGCTGTAGCTTTCCCAGAAATCAAGATAGAAGAGCAATGAAAGACTGCAGCTCCTATACTATATTCAAATTTGGAGTTACAGCGTGACGTTGTACATTTGTACCCACATAGTCCACATTTTAAAAAAGATAGTGTTGAAGGACAGATGTATTAATTTTGCAGATGGTAAGAGAGGGTAGAACAGATTTATAGAACAAAGGTGTTTATTTCTGTAGTCTTTAAAGATAAATTATATATGAGTGCTTTAAAAATCCATGCAGCTCTTCTGTGAATTAGAAAATTATATACATATATAAGCAGTTTCCTGAATTGCACAGTCATTTATTGTCATTTATTTTTTTTTAATTAGGAGTTACATATTTTACATATTACAGTTACATATTTTCTATGGTTTGTGTAAGCAGCAAAGTAGAATCTGTTGTATTTGCAAGAATACCAAAGATTCACCATTCTGTGATGCTCCATGGAGATAAAACAAGAGGTAAGAGTTGTCAGTTTTTCAATACAAGACATCTCTGGCTACATGCAGAAGCGGAGATACAACGTCAAGAAGAACTGCAGCTAACAAGCAGGGGATTTGAGGAGTGCCAGTTTAGATGTCGACATGTACTGCTCTACTCTCACTTTAGGTCTGTGTTTTATTTATGTGTATTGTCCTCAGCACTGAGTTGCGAACACCACAGTCTTGTATGACTTCATGGGACATAGGGAGTGCAGACCTTTGGTGGGTACATCTGTATGTGTGTCCATCTGTGGGTTATTTCCATTCCTCTGCAATGTGCGAATTGAACACCCTTTATGTTAAGTTTCTTACTGCATATTAGACAGACCGTGATCTTAAATTTATCATTGCAAAACATCCCTTTACTCTTTTATTGGAGAATGCCCTCCCAGTCATAAAAAAAAGAAAGACCAGTCCTGCCCTGGCAGCTGATTGTTGAGAAGCCAAGCCACAGAGTGGTGGATCACTGATCTAAATCATAAATAGCAGGTTAACAATCCTCTGCTCGGCGTTTCCCACTGGGTAGACGATTACAGCTTGCTGACTTCATCGGTGCT
>NW_010394876.1:27671-35310 GCF_000710305.1 Buceros rhinoceros silvestris
TTCCCTCTGTGTAGAGAGCCCCAGAAGTAAATTAGGGCTCAAGATTCTACTTAGTCCTAAATACCTAAATCTGTTCTAGATTTAGCCCTTGGTACCTGTTTGCTAGCTGTTCAGTAAGATTATCTGGTGGTCAGAAATGGCCACCAGATTCATCACCCGTAAGTGAGTGTTACCTTGCTTGTTACTGTACAGAAACAGGAACAATGATCTTCCTTCCATTGAGGACTTTGTTGACAGCAGTCCTGTGGAAGAGTTTGGATGGTCTGAATGGGTCAGGGACACCTGAGGGAGGTACATCTTCAACATTTGAACTGTTCTGAGTGGTTTTGTATTATTTAATCAAAAGTATCAGGTTTTCCCTAGTGATGGAGAACTTGCACCTTTATTTGGAGCAATCTCTTGGCACGAACAGAATAACACTTGAGGTGCAGACTTTGGCTATGCCCTTTCTCTCTATCTCACACCTTCAAAGATGATTTGGTGACCTGAACTTCAACATAAGCAGTGCTTCTCGTATGGTAAACTGTGTTTTGGGAAAGCAGTCCTGGGCAGCAGATCGAAAGCAGCTTGCTGGCCATGCTTTAGGCAAGTGTAGCTGCCCCCAAAATAGCGCCATTAGTCCACAAATGTGTGAAATGGCACGGCGCGTTGTTATCATTCATCTTCATACTTTTTTCATTTCTCCTTGCACTAAGTCTTTTAAAAAGGTCTGTGAGGTTTTGTGGAATGTAACCTGTCACTGTGAGATATAGTACACTGGAGAAATACTGGAGAAATTGCCTTTCCACTACTTTAAACCTTTTCGTCACAGTATTTTATGTCACTACTTGGCATCCTCTCTGCTCTTTGTTTTGAGTGTTCTATGGCTTATGAAACACCCTCATTAGCTCTTTCTCCCTGGCCTGTTCTGATAGTGCTGATTCACTAGCAGATGATATTCCACTGTGGGTTTTTTGGTGGTGGTTTTTTTTGTTTGTTTGTTTTGTTTCATGGTTTTTTTTTGTTAACTAGCAAGAGGAAACTTGCATAGTGTTATGAAAAGGGTGATGGGAAGTATGGTCTAGGCAGGTTCACCTTCTGCTACCAGTGACATTTTGTTTTTTAATTCATCTGTCTCCCCTGGTTCTTTGAAGTCTTGAAACACTGAATTTGGAAATGCAACATAATTTTCTGTAAACCTGTCTGAAATATTTTTTTTTTTTTTCAGCTTTCTCAGCCACTTTGTGATACAAGGAAAAAGTTGCTTAAAATACTGATATGTAGGATCCTGACAAGTACTGAAGTTAGAGTTCTTTCTAAAAGACTTTAAGCCGACCTTCTCATCCTTCCTCGTGCCATACAGAAACATAGATATACCTCTCTTTATACTTGGACCTGCCTGTCTCACCTTATCCAAATTAAATTCAAGGCTGTGTGCTTTGCTTGTGAAAAATTGCTATAAATGTGTTAAATAATACAGCTTTTCAAATTAGGACTAAAACCTTGTAAATCTGTGTCATCAGCAGCATCTTTTAAAAGATGGCACAAATGGTGACATCTGGGAGCCAAGTCATCATTTAATTAAATTATCCTGTAATGAAATCTGCCTTAATGAGATTAATTTTAATTATTAATCAGGAGCTGACATGGGCACAAGGCACCATAAATAATAAATGGAAGCTGCGTCTGCACTGTTTCTAAGGAAGGACCTACTTTAGAGGAGCAGTGCTTTTCATGAAGCTGCGTTGGGTTTTTTTGTGCTATCATGATTTCTATTTTGTTGATTTTGGTTCCTGTTTCAAACTTGAAGGTGGAATATTAGTCCTGTTTCTGTTGAACAGTAACTGTTGATGTTTTAATATTTCATTTGATTCAGTCTTTAAATAACCAGTCACCTTCATTATTCCGGAAATAAATTCTGGGTTTTTTTCCCTCTGTAGTAGTTAAATATCATGAGTATATTTTAGAGCTAGATAATGTAGGTATAATTTATTGAGCTGTGCCCAAAATGTGCAAGGCTTTGGGCTAATCTGTGCTCTTACATATATGTTCCTATGCATACCTGTGCTCTCACTCATGCAGCTTCTCTCACCTGCTGCTGTAATGTCCATTTTCACATAGATTACATTAGCCTTTGTAGTATGAATGCTGTTTACAAGGATTTTTGTTGCTTGGCCATACCAGAAGTTTGTCTGGGAAGCATGGCTGCATAGCAGATATGATACCTACAGGCTACTTGCCACAAATGCTCTGTGAACCTTGTCCTGATGGTCTAACCTGAGGAGTGAACCCTTTTGCCTCTACCTCCGCTAACAAGCAGAAGGCACTGTGCTCTCACTTGCCGAATGCAAACTGGTTTCACAAGGCCAGGGCTGATTACTCACTGCTCACAGAGTATTTCTTTGGCCTTCTGAGTCCAGCACGGTACCTGCCATTGTACTTGCTTTGAAGGAACTGGCATTTGTTTTAGTTTCAGTATTCCATAAATATTTGGTTTCACTTCTTTGTTTCTTGTGGCAAAATCATTTTGCTTCAGAAAGAATAATAACACCAAAGTTAGAACACCAGCACTTCATGCTCGGAAGTGTCAGTAACAACCTGCTCCATGCAGGAGTTCCTGGATGAGTGCAATTTTTGTAGGCTACCTGTTGACCTGATAGTACAGCCTGTGTTTGGGCCTCATTAGATGAGAGATGAGTAAGCGTGTGAGCAGACTCCTTTCCCTAAGCTGAGGGCGTTCCCTCTTCTGCAGCCATCATGGGCTGGACTCAAGGTCCTTTTCAGAAGAACAGCCTGTCTTTTGCCAGTGTGGGCTAGATGTCATGATGAAGGAGCTTGGCACTACTTTGTGGCCCTTAGGTGCTGAAGGGAAGCCACTGGCATTGGAGGTAGAAATAGAAGGCATGAAAAACCAAAAGACCTTCAAAACAAGATCTTATCTCCAGTGAAATTGAGAGGAACGTGCCATCTGTTTCAGCAGAGCCCAAATTTAAGCTCTGGTGCTCCATAAAAGTTGTGGCTTTTGTCAAGCCAAAACACTGTTCTAGCAGCTATCAGTGGCATATAGCAGTCGACTCCCAAGAATTTCACAGCTTTATCAGCAGAGGTTCCTGGAGAAGGTAGGGAGTTCCAGTGCCACCTTTATGAAACCTTTCCCTCCTAAAAAATGCACAGTTGTGTGAAAACTCTGTAGCTTTCCAAGAAAGGACAAAGGGATTTGTATTCAGGTTCTGTATGCAGCTAGTTATATGATGGGAGGTGGCTTTGTTTTTTCATCCCTCCCAAACACGCCTAAACATACAGTCACACGTTCTAGGAAAGCAATGTGACCCACTCTGCTAGCACAGAGTGTATTCATTTGGGATCTGCATGTGCCTCCAAATAAAATACCTTGTGCCTTACTAGAGGGGCACATTTGACTTGGGGTTGAGCCACTGAGCTCAGTGCTGTAGCCACTCTGGTACTGGCCCATCAGCCCCTGTGTTGTTGTGTTCTGTTAAAATACAGGATGTTCTACTGTGTGTTAGCAGCCAGGTTTATTGTTCTTCAGTTGGTGGGTTCCTCCATACGTCTCTGCACTGCAATCAAACTTCAAGTTGGCTTGTGTTGTTGTGTTATGTTAAAATACAGGATGTTCTACTGTGTGTTAGCAGCCAGGTTTATTGTTCTTCAGTTGGTGGGTTCCTCCATACGTCTCTGCACTGCAATCAAACTTCAAGTTGGCTTTGTTCTCTGGGAGCTGATCCAAAGCACACTGAGGCTTAGAGGAGTATTCCAAGTAACTGCTGTAGGCTTTGGAACAAGCTGAGTATTACAATACAGGCTGGAAACATGCAAAGAAATCACTGTTTCACGCATGCATACACACACACTTAGTTGTGTTCAAAGGATTTATTATCCAAGGGCCGTGGAGAATATTTTGTTCAACAGATGCACATAAAAATAATACTATCCAGTCATGAAAGAGAAAACTTACTTCTGGCGTGGTGGCCTGGCAGATGCTAGAAGGTCTGGTTTGGAGGGTGGGTGTGCACCCACACCCGCATGTGTACGTGTTTGTAAAGTTGTCTGCTGATCCAATTCATTTCTAGCTTTTGGGGAGAATTATTGCAGAATTTCAGTGATGTGTGGATTTATTTTAAAGGTTTTAGTTTTCTGTCCAGCTTCTCCCAGATGCATTCAGTAGATGACAGATTCCAGGCTAATATTGGCTAGTTTTTATATATTTAACACTCCATCCCATTCTTTCTTGAAGCACGTAGTGGGATCTGGACAAATGTTTAATATCATTGTTAAGCTGCAAAATTAAACCTCGGCCAGTTGGACATGACCTACTTGGGAAAGCACAGCTCTATAGAACATTCTGGTAGTCTTCTTGGGCAGGACAGCGGTAATATTGTGCAGTCCCCTAACTGCCTTGGCTCAAAGTCAAAACAGTCTCCATGCCATTAACTTAGCCTTTCCTTAACTGCTGAGAAGTGTCTGCTTCCCACAGTTTTTACATGGATGAAAACTCTCTGCATTTGGACTTGTCCCCATATGCTTTTTCCCATGTTCCAAAGTCCCACTTGACTGCCATGAAGTTTAAAATATGCCACTTGAAACCATGCTTTCATTAGGCTTATCACCCTTGCATACTGATCTGCTTTTGATCTCATTGGGTCTATGTCTGTTCTATAATTGGTTTGTCCGCATTTCCTAATGTATAAATGGATAAGGAGATTTTAGGTGAGATATCTAACTTGCCAAGAAATTGGAATTTGTAAGTTCAGCCAATCTAGATTTCCACCCACTTTCTGATGTATACATGTGAATTTAAATTGGTTTCAGTCACTTTAATTTACATACCAAAGAGCCAGAAGAAGGTGTAAGTTACTATAGAAGTCGATAACTAACTTATTAACGCGTGCTCCTTTGTAGCTGCATCACCTGTTTAGTCTCTCTCATGACCATTCAGTGTAGCAGCAACATTTTATAAGCTCAAGCATAATTTATTATTTGAATTCAGAAGTAATACATACAAAGATGTAATCTACAATTTGTGAATGAGTGTGGATATAAATTTGCCTGTTTTATGATTCTAGATTCACATATTTCAGTCTTAAGGCCTGTTCTGCCACCCCAAGAGTCAAGAGACTGAAAATCAAGCTGACAAGAAGAAACATGCCCTAGACTCTTCAGAGCGCTCTGGGTCTGGCCTTTGAGATCCATGGTAGATCTGCTTTTTACTTCAGTGTCGAAAGATCAGACCTTCAAAATAAGACTGCTTGCTTTTGTTTAAGATTTCTTAGGGTTAATGCAACTTCTTCTTCCCAGGGTTGCCTGGTTTCAAATTGCTTTAAACACCAATTCTAACCATGACTTGAACCACCCATTAGAAAAAAATGTTCTTTTTCTTGCTTTTGATGAATATTTTATTTTTTTTTCAGAAACATTATCAGAGACAATATAACCATGAAATGTGAACTTGTCTTCTATGACACATGAAAAACAAGTAATTTCATGGGCTTACTCAACTTCTGAATCTCTTTCTATTTTGTTAAAAATAAGGATATGTTTATGACTTTGTAGAAATATGAAGTCATCACATTGGGAGACATTTTCAAAGCCATCTGGATGCATAAAGATGTTGAAAGGTATGCAGGAGGATTTTCGTATGTTATAAAAGAAATTAATTGCTGACCTCTGAAAAAATGAGTTTGAATTGACAATTAGGTTTGAACTGACAATTAGTTCCTTCCTGCTTATACAGCTTTCAAGTTCTGTGTACCAGAAACCTTCAAAAATCAGTTTAACCAGTAAAGCAATGTTCTTTTTCTTGCTTTTGATGAATATTTTAATTTTTTTTTCAGAAACATTATCAGAGACAATATAACCATGAAATGTGAACCTGTCTTCTATGACACATGAAAAACAAGTAATTTCACGGGCTTACTCAACTTCTGAATCTCTTTCTATTTTGTTAAAAATAAGGATATGTTTATGACTTTGTAGAAATATGAAGTCATCACATTGGGAGACATTTTCAAAGCCATCTGGATGCATAAAGATGTTGAAAGGTATGCAGGAGGATTTTCGTATGTTATAAAAGAAATTAATTGCTGACCTCTGAAAAAATGAGTTTGAATTGACAATTAGGTTTGAACTGACAATTAGTTCCTTCCTGCTTATACAGCTTTCAAGTTCTGTGTACCAGAAACCTTCAAAAATCAGTTTAACCAGTAAAGCTCAGCTTCTGTTGTTTAATTTGTTACATGGATTGGAAAAGAGAAAGATTCCTGAACTGAAATCCTTTACATTAGAAGCAGAAAAACTTGATTTCTCATGATAAGAAAACTGAAATTTAAATGTTGAGGGAAACTCATTTCTGTGCAGGTGATAACAAAATATGTGTCTGAAAAACATAAATGCCATTTTATCCGTTGTTTCTTTTCAGACAATTTCCTGTTGGGTATAGTATGATTCTGGGACTAGTATGATTTTTTTAATTTACTTTTTAATCTTGAATTATGCTTAGAAATTTTTCTTCCTATTTATGTCTGAGTTTAAAATAGAAGTTATGTTTATGCATTTAATAACGACTCAATAACACTTTGAAAAAAAATCTTATTCACTGAATCGCTCTAGAAAGTCTTGGTGTAGTACAGAATCATATAATTACAAATACAATTTAAAAATGCTTAAAATGTAATAAAATTATTTAAATAATGGAAGATACCCATTTAAATAATAGAAAATGTAGATTCTACAATAGGTTTTCCATATGA
This sequence comes from Buceros rhinoceros silvestris, assembly GCF_000710305.1. Classification (NCBI taxonomy): domain Eukaryota; kingdom Metazoa; phylum Chordata; class Aves; order Bucerotiformes; family Bucerotidae; genus Buceros; species Buceros rhinoceros. The sequence continues at coordinate 34,418 of NW_010394876.1, forward strand.
TGAACACGAGTCTTTTGAGTGTTCTGGTACCTTTAATTGTTTCTGCTGTCTTTCCAGATACTGTAATAGTGCTTTGAGGAAACTGCCCATTTCTTTAGCAAGACAGTCTTGTAGAAAGACAGCCGTATTCACCACACCTTTGGATGGTTTGCCTGAGTGATATCAGGCCTCCTTTGCTCCTCAGCCGAATTTTCAGTCTTACCCTTGTAGACTCGCAGACCATCTTCTTATAGAATCATCTGAACTTGGTGCACCTCCAGGTCCTATTTGTGTTCTTTTCCCAACAACCAACTCTGAGACAATGTGCCCCTCTGAGCTTGCAAAACTAACCTAGTAATCTGTGGTCATCACTCCCTTTTGGTCTATATGGTAAATTTTATTATAGAAACCAGAAGTTTAGATTCTGTTCAACTAAAAATAAAGCGTCAGCCACAAGGTTCCCCGTGCTGCCTTTCTTCTTCACTAAAGCAAAATCTTTGGTTGCACTGTTTGTCTGTTTAAATATCATAAGAAGAGAGTTCACACAGCTGCTTCAGGCAGCTAACTCTATGTAGATGCTTAGCAAATTAAAATTCAGGTTCTTCCAACCCATTGTGGAACCCAAGATCAGCCGATGAAGAGTTGTGGCCTCTGCAATAGTGAATCAGGTCTTGGTTTGCTGAGTCTCATGCTGGAAGAGTCTCAGGACTGGACTGAGAAGTGGGCTACTCAGAAAAATTGGGGGAGTAGAGCTGTATTGTAGGTCCTTAAAATGTGAGTAGACCCTTCTGCCTCGCCATCCTCCTTCTCTGATACTTCTTAGGCAGGTGTGTTGGTGCTCTGGAGGACAGCATAAATAACCTCACACAAACTCCGCAGTAAGGTTACTCCGTGGTCAGTTTTGAGTCTCCCTC
>NW_010394877.1:0-11435 GCF_000710305.1 Buceros rhinoceros silvestris
GCTGTTGGGTTAACTGGAGATGTTTAATAGGTGGGCAGCAAGGTAGGGGGGCTTTGCAGTGCAGCAATCTATTCAGCTCCAGACCGTGAGTTGGTACCGCTAAACCCATTAGCTCCAGAGCAATAGCAATGGGGTGAAAGCCCGCCCAGGCCAGAGGCAGGACCAGCCATGTTTGACTCTCCAGCCCAGGCACGGGGGGGGACGGAGCAGCTCCAGCAGCACGGCTGACACGCTGCCGGTGGGGTTCCTCCCACCACTGTTTTCCAAGCTCCACAGGCAAAATTTGGGAATCGCCACTTTACGAGCATCAGTAACTTGCAAGACATTTTCCCAGCTCTACCAGCAACATGTTGGGAGTTTGCAGGAGGCTCCCTCACAGAGAGAGCTCTTTAAAAAGTAAAAATCAAGGGGACCAGGATAAGAAAATAAATACCGCTGACCTAGCATTCCATTCCCGGGGTGAACCACAGGGAAATGGGGCATTTCCTACCGCTCTTTGCAGAGCCTGCTCCTTCGGAGGCGGGGTGGAGGGAGCAGAGGGCTGGGGAGCAGGACACCTGGACTTCATTCCCAGCTGTGCCACTTATCTGCGGAGCAACCTTGGGAAACCACTGTAAAACGACACTGAATCAAAAGGCCTCAAGAATCTATGAATGAGAAGTGCTGCGCAGGAACCGGACTCTTGCCACCGCCTTCCCACAGCACCGGCACGCGATGCCGTGTCACAGCTGCCCTTTCTGTCACAGCCTGCTCACAGCCTGAAGCCAACAAAGAGTCCTCTGAGCAAGGGGCTTCTAATAGAGCAGTTCTGTTTGCAGGAAATGAGCCCAGAGGAGATGTGTCAAGCCTGAAGCATTCTTCAACCTGGATTTTTTATGGAGTTAAGCTCCACGTTACAATTTCAAATCCACAGGACCACGAGAGCATCCCCGTTCCTGGACACTGTTGCCTGTATTCCTACAACCACAGCAAAGGCAAAAACCCGCACCGGTGGGTTTGTCTGTTCAGTCAGACAGAGCCCCAGGATTCCTACGGCACTGAGAACAGCACCCCTACGGCTCTAACAGTGCTCTCCCCTTTCCTCGGGTGAAAGCTTCAAGGAAACCAAACTACGGGAGAACCTGCTCAGCCCTGCCCTGTGCTGCGTGCTCAAGGATGCCTGTTTGCACGGCAGCGCATCGATGTGCCCGGTGCTGCGGTGGACTGAGGCCATCGTTTAAAAATCTTTAAGGGATACTTGACTGAGCTTTATCACCAGGAGAGGATCAGCTTAAGGTCTGAACCTCCCAGGAGCCACAGAGATGATTTATCTGTCTGAATCCCATCCAGCCTGGGAAACCCCGGGAGCCCGGGGCAGCCCACAGGACAGAGATCTTGCCTTACCATTTGGGAAGTGCCCATCACCAAGCTCCCGAAACACTGAGCTTCAGAAACACCTAAGAACCACATTGACCAAATGCCACAATACCAAACCCTTCGCGGCGTCGACCAGAGTGGAATAATCAAACTTCTGTGGCAAAACCTTTTTTTCTCTTCTGAAACTAATTCAAGTTTTTTGTAAGTTTAGAAAGTGCTGTTCTGGCCAAGATAGGAGTGCCCAAAGCAGCAGTGAGGGCCTACGTATACAAAGATATTGCATTGTCCCTAATTCTATCTGTTTGCACAAAGTTATTACCTGAATATCACTGGCCTGTACAGCCTGGATCTGACAATTGTTTTCCATGTCTGCAAACTATCTGCTTGCTGAAGTCTCAGCTGTACCAGGAAGGTCCATGTGGGTCTACATCTCGAACAGCAAGAAGTCCAAACAAAGGTCAGGTACGTGTCTCCAGATGCAGCCCCTTCACTGTAAGAGAGGGTGAGCGCGTCACTCAGTGTGTTGGTAAGTTCAATGACCCTTTCATTCCAAAGCAGACTTTAAGACCGATATGCTCACAGAACACCAATGCTGAAATTTAAGTATCCACTGGTAAAATTCTGAGTCACAATTACTCCTCCTGTAAACATCTGACCTGGTGGAACTTGAGGCAGCAAACACACAGAAGGTCACACACTGTGGGAAGGGAAATGCGTTTGGTTCCTTGTTTGGGGGCTGTGCAGGGCTTTGCCACAGAATATACTCACATGTGTGAGGCTGGGCATTTGAAACAGCACCCAGCACAAGGAACCCATCTCTGGAGCGCATCCCCTTGAGGCACAGCTCCTCTGCTGAGCCCCAAAGCCTCCCGACGCAGGGCAGGCCACTACGGGCCAGCCTGAGATCTGAGGCTCCAGGAGGCACTGAGATCACGTTCCCCAGACAGCCAGATGCAAGATTATATTCTTTAGCAAAGCTGTGGCAATTCAGCAAAAATGCATGTAATTCCAAACATTTCAGCCTCAACAGATCCGTGTTTGTAGCCCTTGGCGTCACTGGAACATTTCCAGACAGTTCCGCTCCCGCCGGCTCTGCTCGTCCCCGATCTCCGGGTGGTACTACACCTCTGACACATGGGCACTCACGAGATAAAGAGAGCACAGGAATGAGGGGACGGCCCAGAGCTTTGGCGGCAGGAATGTCGGAGGGGAATGGTTGGATCAGACCTGGATCCAGCTGTGATGTTCCACAGGTCCCGGCTGACATGTCCTACCGAGCAACGCTAATAGGCACGGGCAGAGGGAAGGCGCGGAGGAGAGGGAACCAAGAGACTCCCTGGTAAATTCATCCCTGGTGAGGTCATGAACAAGTCGTCAAGGCAATCCCCATCTGCGGCAGATCCAGAGACACCTCAAACAAGATGATATGGAAAAGGCTGAGATAGGAGGAGTTTACATTTTATTTGGAGAGTAGTTATAAGTAACTACTGAAACAAGATAAACAGGCAAAGGCTTGTGTGTCTGCCGATCAGCTCTGCCTGTCGAAACAAAGAGGAGCTGTGGATATTTCCAGCTCACATTAAGAAACCTCTTCACCTTGAGGCAACAGTGCTCATCCCCAGCAGGACATTTCAAGTCTCCCCTTAACTACTGGCATGAAAAGGAAGAGATACTGATGAGAACAGCTGCTTTTTTGGTTTCACATCCCCAAACTGTGTAATCTCTGCCCCGGTGGGAGCACAGGCTTTAATCCCGCACACCATGGTAGAATGTGGCACAGTAAAAGAAAATGCCCCTGCTTGATTCTGAGATGACAATCTGGACCTCAACCGAGAAGAGAGTAAAACATGATTAAAGAACAAATTTTTAAAGATCATGAGATATCTCTGCCTCTTGTCTACTCGAAGGAAAAAGGCTGCATGTTACAGTGCAGATAGCGTGATAGCTATGATGGATAGATAGCATCTAATAAAAAGCTTTATTGTGAGCCCACAAGTACAGAGAATGTCATGGAGAAACAAACCGTTTGGCCTAGCCACTGCAGTGCTCTTTACACTGCTGCCAGAGCAGCGTCTTGTACTGAGCAAACCAGGGTCTATATAGACATAGTTATTTAAACTGGACTCAAGACCAAGAAAAATTCACCACCAGGCATCCACAGAATTGGAGTAAGTACAAAATGACGCTCTGGGCAAAAAAGCTGCAACTGTTAAGGGCAGGCAGAGCTACAAGACCAGCTAATAAGCTAATTAAGCCCAAAGTGAGTTGGTAATTGTAGGCGTCTTCCAATGGAATTACCAAATCCTGAGGACTGCACGTAACCTCCAAAAGCCCCACATGATTATTTTTTCACAAGGAAGCAGGGGAGCTCTGTGCTATGGGAAACAATCTCAATCCTATTAAACTAATAGCTCTCGGTGCTGCAGAAACCATGCTGTGGAATCCAGCAAATAAAGCCTCTGGAAAAAGCCAGGTCATGGCTTGGAGAGTGGAGGCCCATCTGCCTCCATCTGTGTCAAAACCTTGTCCTAAATGAAGCTCTACTCCAAAATCTCACACTTGGGGAGGGCATCAGCGCTCACACACGCTGTTTCCGGGTGGTGCTGCAGCAGCCACAGGAGCTTTGCTCATGAGACCAGCCTGGGCAGAGCACTCAGCGGAGCCTAGGAAAAGAAGCCCAGCAGAGCTGACCAAGAGCATCTCCCAGAAGCAGTCCAAAGCCCACGCGCTCAGCTCCACAGCAGGACCGCGCTAACTGCACCCATTTGGCCAGTCCCTCTAGCATTACACTTGTGACTCTACACCGCTGCTGTCTGAGCCATTCCCACAGAAACTGGGCTCGGTTTGCTTTACTGTGCTTGCTTTGGAAGCTCAGCTAGTGAGCCGAGAATCACTCTGGCAGATTTTGTTCTCCATCTCAACCCATAATAATAGTCTGTGGGACAAATACAGACACCGATTATGCCTCTACCACACTGCCTGGTTTCCTGCCCCAGCATTTTGTGCAGAAGGGAAGGGAGGAGATCATTTTGCTGGCCCGGAACTCCCCTACTGCCCAGGCTTTGTCCTAGGGAAGGAAAAGAACTTTTGTCGATAAAAATCTTCCTCGAAAATTGGAACATTAAAGAGCAGTAGCACCAGATCCTTACCCTAACCTTAAGCCAAGCAGTTTAATTTTATTTTGTGCTTGTTTCTTTGAGGTCTGCAAGGAATTTCTTACCTTTTTCTTTTCCCCTTCATTTTTGTGAGCCTCGGCACTTTCTGGGTCTGGCTGGCAGCTACTTCCATACTTCTAGAAAGAGCTCCCTTCCTCATCTGACCTCGTACTTCTGGCCAAGATATAAACAACAATTTTCAAGCCCAACAAATTCAGAACAAGAGATTTTATTCTTGTACTGATGAACACTTCCTGTTGTTCGCATAATCAAACATTTACACAACATTTACCAATATCTGCAAAGTCATAAACCCTCACAGAACCGTAGAGGTTTGTCTTAGCAGATCTCTTCTTTGTAACGTAATACTTGAAGAGAACAACAAATGGCTTATTTAGAGAAAATCTGTGAGCTTACCGTCCGTTCTGAGAGAACCAGGTTGCCTGAAGTGGCTGCTACTAGTTGATCAGAGTGGCAGTCCTGTGAAACACGGTTTTGATGTGAAGGACGGGCTGCCAGCTGGGCATGAGAACTACTCCTACTGCACCCAACTCGGGACTCTTCGTGAGGGTGCCCACAGACGGCCTCAGCCACTGATAAAAAAATATTGTGTATATTCTATAGTCCCTCTCATGAAATGTCTTTTCAAGTGCATCTGTCATTGTGGTTTCCTGGATTTCTTCAGCCTTGCTGGAAAGCTCGTAAATTCCCATGGCCGATAGTAAGCTAAGGAAGGAAATAAAAAATAGTAAATACCACTTCAGTGGTGTAAGCCCTTTCCTGCTCTTTTTTGGCCGAGTGTGCATTTTAGGAGGTTATTGTCGGCCTTTACGCAAACTTCAAAACAGCCCTAGCTGGGAACCCATTTTGCAGCCTCGATTAAAATCCCTTCCGCCAAACCAGTCCTCACTAACAACACATACTGGTAGGGTGATGTTGGGCTGGGCTGCTGGCTGGTTTCACAGGGGTCCTTGACAGTGTCAATGCAATAAATGGATGAGGCCACAGGAAGGAAAATCACTCTTTGATGTCGTCTGAATTCCTACACCTACAGAGCAGAATGTGTGAAAGGAAGAATGAAATAAATCAGATTACCTATTTCCATGTGCAGTGACCGGATATTTAATAACTGCTGTCCTTTTTTTCTTTTGCTGTAGATGTTTTAAACACTGAAAACAAAATGCATATAGAATATTTTTCCTGCACAGAGGGATGAGTGTGGATTGGGATCACCAGCGTGCTGAATGCCTGCTCAGATCACACCTCTTTCTGCACTCCGATCACGTCCTAGAACTGCTCGTGCTACGTACCCGTTGTGTTGCTGCAGATGAGACCCGAATGCAGCCCAGCGCGGCTGCGGTGAGCATGAAACACACGGCAGGGACAATCAGTTACCAGGTCCAACTTTACTTTCCACAGAGCACCTTCTGACCTGTCGCACGTGCTGTAAACAAAGCCATGACTCCTGGAGAATGTCAGTAATGGTGGAAGGCTCGTGCTCTCTGAGCAGAAGACACCAGATCTTGCTGTAGTTGCTCCAAGAGAAGACGTAGGAAGAAATTGTGACCAGCATAATGCTGCTGGAGCAATATTGACACAGAGATGACTCGGAGCAGCTCTCGGAGCTGACAGAGAGGTTGAAGTGGTGCATTCTGGTGAGGGGTTCAAAAGTCAGGAGTCATAACCCAAAATAATTGCATATTCCGGAAATTGAAACTATTTCACTCAGGGTCAGAATAATGAACTCATGGAATTAGTTGCCAAGTAAGAACATGGAAACAAGCACTGCGGTCTGAGAGGCCTGGAGACATCTTGGCACTTTTATGGAGAGAGAAGGGATTAAAGGATCTAGTGACAAAACGGAAAACTGGGGGTTAAGAGAAACTTAAGGGGGAACAAGGCTGAGAGGTCAAGTGTCATTTTCCTCTCCAGACATTCCTTTTAGATCATTCTTCCCAAAGACATCATGTCAGATTGAATAAACAATCACTAAAGCTTAGTGAGGAATGGACTTCTACTGGATTGAAACTGGGATGAAGCAGCACTATCTCTTCCTCTGCTCCAGAATAAAAGTAACTGCTACCAAACAAGAGCAGGATTAACTTTATCTGTAGACGATGCATCAGTCTAATGCAGTGGAGAAGGTTTTCTCCTGTCAGGCTCTTCCTGTACCCTTATCTTCTGCAGTCCCATCAGAATACCACGACCGACCAGATAAAACAATTAAACTGAAGGAGCTTCATGTCAGAAGACCCTACAGCTGTCCAACGCGCGCTCCACCGGGGGGTACACGCTGCCTGAAGACCAGTGGGCTTATCACGGAGGGACCCATAGAAGAGCCACCACAACACTGGGCTTTACTGCAATCAGAAGTGCCCGGTGCCCCGCCTGACCCCAATTACTTACAAGTTGGGGTGTCAGTCGGGAAGAGAGCGCCACTCCACGAGTTCCAAACGCTGTGAAGTGCTCTGGGAGGGAGGTGAACGACAGCGCGTACACAAGGGCACATCTCCCAGCCAAGGGTACCCAAAGCGAGGGGTCACTCACCGCGGGGGGCTGAGGGCTCGCTCCGTGCCGGGAAGCATCCCTGGACGGCGTCCCGGTCCGAGCCGCGGGGCGAGTCTTGCCGACTGCAACACCCTCCGCGGGGCGAGTCTTGCCGCCTGCAACCCCCTGCCGCTCCCGCAGCACGGGCTCAGCCCGGCTCTCCCGCACGGCTCCTTCCATCCCCCAGCTCTCCCGCAAGGCTCCTTTCATCCCCCGGCCCGGCGAGCCGCGGTCGGGCTGGAGGTGAACACGGGCAGAGGCGGCTGAGGGAGCCCAGACTCTGAGGCACCACGTAATAGCCCCGAGGCGAGGAGCTGATCTTTATCAGGGGTTTGTGCGAACCCTGGGCTTCCTGCGAGGTTTGCGCAGGCTTTGTGCGAGCCCCTGGGCAGGATGGTGGCACCACCCGAGACCCGGGCATTGCAGGAGGCACGGGGAGCTCCTGTACCAGCGTCTGAGGTGATGGAGCACTACTGAAGCACTGGTTTGGACATTTTCACTCTGTGCCCTTTGCAGATGAAAACCTGCTCCCATTAAGAGGTTGCATCAGATATAAACACACTGCAAATGTAAGTGACATACCTGTATAAAAAAGAGGTGCATTCTTAACGTGACAGATACTAACGCAGGACATTAAAGGGACAGAGATCCTTCAAGCCGTACAGGAGCTTGAGCACGAGTCGATTCAGCTCAGAACGAGGGGGCAGCAGGAGGTGAGCTGGCATTTGTGGGGACTGGGCCACAGGTAAGAAACACACCCCTCAAGAGCTTTCTGAGTCGCAGGGGTCTACCTGGAGCAAAGCCCTGGACTTTCAGATCCTTGTACAAGAGGTCCAGTCAGTTTTTTTTCGAAAGGCATAGAAAAGATTGTATCTTCTGTGCTCTGCTTTGTCCGCTCAGATCCTGGGACGTGGCATGCAAGAACATTCCTCTGACTCTCCCCACAGAGACAGCTCTGTACCAGCAATTCCCTCAACCCTTCAGCTTTCAATTACCACCAAAAACTGATGTCAAAATCTTTGCAGGCTGTCTTATGAAAACAAGCAAACATTTGTTTGTTTTTCTTCTCTCATCTGCTGACAAACATTATAGAACCACTGTCTCAAAACAGCTCTGAGCTGCCCTAGAATTCCAGCTAATCTCCGTTCGTTTCCATCCAGTGTCAGTCTGACACCTCTAGTGACCTCCTCTGAACCCCACAGCACTAGCGAAAACGCCTTCAAACCTTATCTGGGCCTCATGCAATACAGAAACGTGATATTTGGGGCCTGATAAAAAGATAATTCCAATTATAACCATTTACCCCATGTAAAACTTGCCCCTTACAGCATAAAACCATTTTCTCCAATTTGAATTTTGTTTTGTTAAGCCTAATTTGGCTTCTAATTTAATCTACAATTAATTACTTCTGATATTCTGAGATCTTAGGGCATCAAAGCTCCCCCTTAATTAAAAGAACAATTAATTATAGCTTAGTATTCAATTAGGAGCTATGCATTAGTGGTGTTTTGTATTCTGAGAGAGGAGGGTTACACTGACACGAGGCCAGTGACTGTGCAGGGCGCATACAGCACGCGCCAGCAGAAAGAGGGGATTTTGACACGTTTCCTCTGATTTCCCGTGATGGGTTTGGTGTCCCACTGCTGCACGGACTGGCTCCTACCCACCCCGTTTGGCCGTTTTGGTGCAGGATTTTGTCTGCTCTGTAGAGGTGTGTCTGATGGAACAACTCGCTGGAACATTCGTCTACCTGCAAGATCCGTGCTCGAGGAAAACAAGTTACTACCCTCTCTGAAACCCCCCATACCATGGTGATGCTGAAGTGACTTGTAACAAAGGATTTGAAGCTCATTATGCAATAATGGGTGTCATTCAGATTTCAAATTCTATCTGGTTCCCTTAATTACATGTCAACGATGTTGGGGTTTTTTTTCCTCGTTTTCCAGCAGAAAAATAAGGTACTGCCACTGGCATTCTGCCGGAAAGGTTCAAATGTCAGGGCAGTAATTTCGAACAGAATGGATTTGACTCAACTGATGTGAGAATAAAAATAGCTATTAGAGATTCCCTGACAAGCTGCTGTGACAGGGAAAAGCTTAGAACTGGTTTCACCCGCCTGCCTGTATGACTTCGGCTCTGTCCTGAGCCGTACAGCACAGAATGCAGCACCAGCAGAAAGAAAAATTAAAATCTCGGTGGCTTGGGGCAGGGCTTAGGTCAAGCTGCCGCTGAGCATGTTGTCCACTGTAAGAGCACACAACAGCGACTCAAGCTTCTGACAACCCAGCCAACTGCAGTACCGTGCCAATGTGTTAATGCACCTTCTATCTCTACCTTGTACCCGGCTTTTGACAGCTCCTTCCTGACCACAAGACACACAAAATTACATTTCAGACATTGCAGGACTGACTCTGCGCTGGATAGGTAACACTGCTTCTGCTTCGCTGCTTCTGGCTCTCAGTAAAGATCTGAACGGCAGTCAGGGACACAGCACACCAGGAAAACAAGTGAAACCACCAAAAATGAAAGCAGAAAAAAAAAAAAAAAAAAAAAAAAAAAAAAAAAAAAAAAAAAAAAAAAAAAAAAAAAACTTTAAGTGCTGAAAATATGCAGAGATGGAAGAGAAGGCTGTAAGTCGCTGGATGTTATTTAGCCCAGACAATTCAACGTCATACAACTTCTAGTCACACAACTGCTCCCATTCACAGAAATAAGTGCCCCGTGGCATTTCACAACAGCAATTAAGAAAAGCACATTGGAGGAGGTATCCCCAGGGGACCAAGTCCCCTCTTATGCAGTTCACCATCCTCAGCATCTCTTTTATATCTGAACATGTATGAGGACAGCACATAACCAGACCTGCCTCCAAAAGAGCCCACAATTTGCACCATGTCAGGTGGCTACTTCTGGTGAGCAGGAGACAAGGGGTGAGGGAGCTTTCTCCCCAGCTCCTCTGGTACATGCTGGGCAAACACCCTCTGAAGATTTCTCAGCAAAAGACTCCATTCAGGTACTGCAGAGGGGCCAGAATCAATAGGATCACAGGGTCATTTGGCCTCTTTGGACCTCACCTTCCCTACTCTAAAATCAGGAGAGCCATCCTGCACAGCTTCACTGTAAAGCACTTAAAGAGCTACACATCAGAAATGGTCAAGAGCCGTCACTTGCCATCATTAGTCAAGAGGGAGTCAGGGAGAAGGGGAAGCCAGGGTTAGAGAGATAAATGAGAGATGAATGAGATAAACGAGACTCCGGAAGTCTGGGAGGAGACTGCCCCGTGAGAGGGACATTTGAAATAAAGGGCTATGCATTCTCTCTGTCAAGCACAGGGGCATCACGAGGTAAGAAAGATGCTGATTCCTCTTTAGACCTCCGTGTCTTCACCATAGCGACTGGGAATTAAAAATTCCTAAGTTAAACCCAGCTTGGGACAGGTGCCTCTCATGAAACACAATCCAGACCTGCTGTTTGGCCATTTGGTCAGGACTTCCTATTTCCTTAACACCACCACTCGCACGCTGCCCAAGAGCTTTCAATAAGCAGCTGCAAAAAACACCACAAAAAAATAAACCCAGGACATTTAAATAGTTTAAAGGTGTCGTGAGAAGAGTATGTAGCTGCATGAGACCAGCTCAGTGCCCAGAGCCATCACGTGTATAAAGAAGCTCCTTTAAACATTGAAAGACCTGTGTCCTGTCTTCCTCCACTTCATGTCTTGCTGACCTTTTACGGCTGCCTTCCTCTATTTATATGTATCTGTTTTCCCTCCACTGTTACCAAAACCTCTTCCCTCATCAGTGTTTTCAGTTCTCCTGCCATCTTCCAAGACTTCTGCTTTAGCCAAGCTGTCGTGCTAACCTGGCTTCTCTGAAGGCACTGCCTGCAGCTAATGCTGTGCAGAAAAGCCACCAGCCTGGAAAAGCAGCAGGGAAGGTTCAATTAGAGGCCGTACAGAAGACACGCTTCATGTGCGACCTCTCCCCTGCTCTCCGATGACATATCAGCCTCCTTGATCACTCCTACAGATAATGGAGAAAATAACAAATGACACGAGAGAAAACGACTTGTCAAAATAGATGATGACCTGTGCCACCGATTTCCCTATTAAAGGGATGTTTTTGTTTCTTCCTGGCACTTATCTCCACTGGGGATGCACCAAGGCTCGACATCCTCAGCCTGTTTCTGCTGTCAGGCAAGAGATCGCTCTTTCAGCTTTTATTTCTGTGGCGAGATACAAGATTAAACACGAAATTAATGATCAAAATCCTTTTGCCATCTGAAAGGACAAGATTTGCTGTTGAAGATTTCCCAGATCTTTGATTTACACATCATCCTCCCCAACGTGTGCTCTCTTGTCTCCTTTAGGTACCTTCACGC
>NW_010394877.1:11567-17241 GCF_000710305.1 Buceros rhinoceros silvestris
CTCTTCCAGGTTCTTTCTTTCTCTGCTCTCCTTTTTTCCCCCAGATATAACCATAACTGCATGAGGAGAGCAGCATAATGCTGTTCCCATAAAGAGGAATGCCCTAGAAAAGTGGTTGAAAGGTGTTAACCAGACCAATCTAAAGAGCTTGAGAAGACGAGGAGAGAGAATTCTGTCAATGCAAATTGCAGTGGTGAGAGGAAAATCCCCTCCTGCCTGTGGACCTGTAGGAAAATCCCCTCCTGCCTGTGGACCTGTAGGAAAATCCCTGCCTGCCTGTGGACCTGTAGGCTCCCTGGCTTTGGTGACAGTCTTTTACCACTGCTAACCCAAGATGGTCCACATTAAATTGCAGGTGGAACGGTTAGGACCCTCCTGGCTCTCCTGAGGGGGACAGCTACTCTCTGCTCCTTTGCACACAGGTCCCCCGCTCTGGGCTCCGCATGCAGAGCCCTAAGACCATTGTTTCAGGAATGGTGTTCTCGATTTCTTACACAAACAGCGTACACTGGAACAGCTACTGCTGAGGATTTAAATAATGCCTCGGTGATCTTTTCCAGACACTCACCATACCGGATTCTTTTCATCCAACAGCCTTTCATGTGACACTTTTATATAAAAATGTTTACAGGAAATAGTAACCCTTCCTTCTGTTCTGCAGGTTACGTGTATCCCCATAAAATGCAAATGCCGAGTGAAGTCATTGAACTACCTAACGCTTACAAATGAACACATCTCAGCATCCTGCTCAAGATCAAACAGTGGCTCCCAGCAGCTGAAGGGCTATTTCAAACACGGGATAACGGATTTTCTGCCTGGCCTCCAATTGCCACTTTTAACGGGCACCGACACAGTGGATCTTTATTAGCAGAGACCGTGGGCGTTCGGGTGTCAGACAAAGGTGGTTCCTATTTGCACTAGCGCAGCACAGGGTGATGCTCAAGCCTTCATCCCTGTGCAGGCTTTTTAAATGGGGACCGCGGACTGTCACAGAGACAAACCACGCCACGGAACATGCAGTCCCGCAGCACACCAGAGCCTGTGCCTGTTCTAGCAGCCCCGTCAGCTGGCAAAACTGCTGGGGAGAGCCAGCCAAAACACCAGGATCCCTCTGCAAGGGCCTTGCCAAAGAGAAGAAAACACTTTGAATCGTCAGAGAACTTTCAGGATTCTCTCTCTCATCTCAACAGTTCCATAACGATGGAAAAATGCCTATTGCAATCAGATTTCCCTATCTCCCATCCTCTCTCCGAAGTTCTAACAAAACCTTTTCCACAAAAGTAAAAGCCCAAAAGCCAGAAAGTCTGAAAATCAATTTGCAAGCAATGCCTTTACCAGCAGCGTGTACAGGGAGAGACACACCGAGCCTCTGGCCCAGCAAACATGAGGTTCCCCCAGCTGAACTCAAGGGACACTGCCTGGTGGGGCCCACAATTTCCAGAGTAAATGCTTGGATTTCCTCCTGTGCTGGGCAGAGACAACACGAGGCCCTCCAGCCGAGTGGGAGTGACTCACAAGCCAGCAGTAAAGCTTTCCTCAACAGCAGCCTTCCTAAAAAGGACCTACCATTTCCCTCTTTCAACCCTGGTGGAGTGGAGTCAAGGCTGGGCTTCTCCCTCGCCTTCCTTCCATGTGGGGCTTTTTTAACTGAGTGATTCAGTCTCAGTCTTCTTTCCCCTTGATAAAGAACATGACCCAACCCTTCAGGACGGGCCGTGCTGCTTGGCCAGGGCACGGGAAGGATGTGTGCCCTGGGGATCTGCTGCCAGCAGCCACCACGCTGCAGCTCACCACGCCGCAGCTCACCACGCCATGGACACGGAAACACAACTGCTCGTGGGGCGGCACGTGTACTGGCTCCGTGACATGACGCCAGCTAAAGACTCCAGGACAGGAGCAATCTGTAGGGCAGGAATTTATCATGTATCCTTTGCTAGCAGAAGAAATCAATCACAAAGCTACATGCTGGGTATAAAGAAGCTTCGGGCTCTTCACGTCTGCTCCCTTGCTGCCAGCTGAGGGAAGAGAGCAGTTGCTGCTAAAGAAAAGGGGCTTCCCATTTTGCCATGTTCCCTGTCACGTTTTTTCCCCCGAAAGCCTTTTCCCAGCTCCTCTGGAAGTGACCTGGCCGTTCGGAGGTGCTGGCAGCCAGGAGCACCATTGCTGTGGGGCCGCTCTGATTCTTGGAGTATTTTACGTTTACCATGGCAGCTGCAGCCAGCCACCCCCGCCGCTCGGTCAGCCTCGCAGCTGCACGGGGAGATAGCGCAACCCGGGCAGAGGTGGCTTTCCGGAGGGGATGCCAAGGTGCCTGCTCTGCTGTCTCCTTGAGCACACCAAGGGAAGAGACAACGGTTCCAGGCAGCTGGGACAGAGTCTGGCTCTTTCACACAACAGACACAACTGACCAGCAGTGTGAAGTATCAGACATTTTAAATTGTCAGAACTACCTGAAGAAAACGCTGTTCATTTGAAATAACTGTGTTCCAAACCTTCCCCAGGTCAAAAGCCAGCTGAGCCAGGACCGAGCCCGGACTCCTGCTTCGAAACTTATGATCCTATTAAACCCCACCCGCAACAGAATTTTCTACAAACCAGAAACTCTGTTTTCCACCACCTTGGAATGTGTTTCATTGAATGCAATAATGAGAATCTTGGCAAAGATACCAGAACTTTATCTTTTACTTTTGCCAGCCGAGTCCTGCAATATTTATTACCTGCGCAGGATGAGCATAGCAGAGTTCATTCTAACGTTTCATCCAGAAGGGAGTTCATGAAAAAGGAAGAACATGGGTTTTAATGAGCAGTACCAGGAGAAACGTGATTGAGACTTGGCCAACTCAACTTTTTTAAAGGCTGATCGGTTTGCAGTCATTGTAAACTTCCTTTCCCTGTGCTTGGGACGTGCACCTGACGAGCTGAGCATAGGACCACGCTGTGCTGTGCGTTGGGGCGAGGGTGAGACCGCAGCCAGACGAACACGTTGCTGCAGCTCACATCACTGGTTCTGGCGTTTTTGTCTTTCTTCAAGAAACAAGTTGGATAAAAGCAAATCTCAAGGGGAAAAATATGTTTCCATTTAACGAGAGACCATCACTTTATCCATCCTCTGACTGAGAAATGAGCAGCATCAAGCTCTGAGAGTGCACGAACGCTGAAGGAGCTGCTGAGCAGCGTTTCTACGGGAAGGCAAGAAGAGTGCCAAAGGGGTGCAAAAATGCAACCTCTGTGGCCCATGTGAGGTGTCATGCAGGGCGTTCTCAGAGAAAGCATGTCTTGGTGTGTCACAGGGAAATCGTGAATCCTTGGAAATCATTCCCAAGAAACCTGAGAGCACTTTCAGAGCCGACAGTCCCACTGGGGGAAGAAGCCCCACAGCTTACAGGAGAGGTTCAGAGACACCAGTGAGCAGAGGGAGGGATGGGATTCAAGGAGCACTGTTATAGATAGTCAGATACAGTCACCTGCCTTTCCAAACCAGCCCCATCCCCAGCTAGAAATAGAGCTCTGGGATTAAGAGGGGAAGGGGCAGGCAGGAAAGGAGGAACCTCCCTGCTCCCCAGCTTTGTCTGCAGCACAAGCAGGCACAGGCTCCGTGGTGCAGTCAGATACATGACTAGCTGGTGACATGGCAGAGCTTAAAAATAACACGGCCGAGTGGAAAAGACAGGGTCCGCTCTGCAGGACACACTCTGGAGGCTGACTGTGAGAAGCTTGAGAAGTTCTCAGGGTGGGGGGAGTGCAGTTCCTGAAAGGTGGATGGCGGCAGCAGATCGCTCCAGGAAAAAGGACAATTCCCCTGCTTATTCAGTCGTCCTGAGGGTGTTCTGAAACCTGGTGCCTGCTGCACCAGGGCTGCAAGGGGAGGAGGCTCTGAGCTCTCCAAAGTGGGGGTTTCCACCCGTGATTAGGCCTTACTGAAGTGTTTAACCGAACACCAAAGGAGCTCAGGAGAGCTGGAGCGTTCAGCACTACAATTGCTCCAGAACTTGCATGGAGCATGGAGACGGCTGAAGGAGAAGCCACTTCTACACAATCCAAAATAAGCTGTAACAACATCGTTTAGGAAATATCTTGTTACTTGGCATGCACTAGATAATGGGTAATTTCACAACTTCCAGTGCCCGCACTTAAGAGGAGCTTTTACAAACCAAATTCAATGAGATCTGCTCAAGGGACCCTCTTGCAACACGGTGGAACATGCAATATCCACAGGTATTGCAACATCCCGTTGCAAAAGAGAGGCTGTTTTCCTCCCAGCCTCCTCATGCCCTCCTCGCAGCCAGCAATGACCACATTACACGGGGATAGTTTTCTTTTGGGTTAGTCTGTTGAATCAGCTCCGTAATCATCTGACAGGCGCCCATCCAGCATGAGGGAAATAGCAGGGCCGGGGGCTGTGAAGAGGGGTCAGACCTCTCCTGCCAGTAACACTGATCTGTTAGCACAGCCACTGCCACTGCACTGCTCTCACAGGCTGCTTGGCTTGGTGAGAGGAGAGAGTGCTGTGAGCCAGCAGTGTGCCCAGGAGCTCCAGCACGGACAGGAGGGCACTGCTGCACTCACCACACCCACTGTGGCCAGGATCAGGAAGAGCAAAGCTGTCGCGAACATACATTGGCCCAGAAAAAACAAGTACCCGTGAGCAGCAAGCTAACAAAGGGAGCTTCTAAATACAGTAGCTCGGAGGTTGAGCACAGCACTTAATGACTGCTGACCAAAGAACAGGGGTATCTTGAAACAACTGACACCATGCAGGGGTTGCTGGTACCTCTTCCCCCCCTCCATGGTCTTAGCTGGTCCCTACGTTCTGCTCGCCTTTTCGATGCACTCCCTATTTTTCCTTTACCTACTCCAGCCAACACTGACCTCTTCCTCCAGCCTCTGTGTCAGAACCACTGGGCTCAGCCTCGTTAGGGAGAGACAAAATGTGGCACTGGAACAGTTCATGTGATAAGGTGAACTTAGCCCATCATAGGAGAAAACTTGTTTCCCTGTGCTGTCATTGTCCTCCTCCCCAGGCCTCCCACTCCGGGTGCCACCTCTGCAGCCCTGCTCCTTCTGTGGCACAGCCTAATTATCCAGTTCAGCTCACTGGCGTGGCAGAAAACTGAACATCAGCGCTGAAGCCTCCCAAACCGCGCAGGCTGAGCAAGCCAAGGTGGCGCACCAGAGCTGGGGCAGGAGAGCATGGGAGAACGCAGGGGGTGAGCAGGAGTGCTTGCTCCTTCTCACCTGATAAACCGAGCAACAGCCCCAAACTGTATATGACTGCTGCTGGTGGAGCACGACCGAGTGTCCCTTCGTGGCTCTGCACAGTTGTGTCACTGGTACTCAGGCACTCTCCAATATGAGTGCGAGGAAGACGTTGCCTGATCGATCAGGTATTTCCTTCAGCTGCAGTTCTCCTCCCTACAGAAAGCCCCGGCTTGTATAAGCCACTCAAGACACAAACATCAAAGGGCTCCTCTCTCACTTAGTCGGAGTAATAGACTGTACTTGAACTCTACTCAGTGAAGTGAAACTTCTTAAGCCGAGAGCTGAAGTTAAATTTGTTATTCCTGGCAAACTGCCCCAGAGGAAATGGATCCAGGGCAGCCAGTTGTTTGTGAGATAGCAGGGAGAGATGGACACTTTTATAACAGGCCACAAAAGCAGGAGAACAGGAAGAGCG
>NW_010394877.1:17369-22869 GCF_000710305.1 Buceros rhinoceros silvestris
CTGCTGATTGTCCTAAGATCGACTCGTCAGGCTGCACTGGTTACGAGACCTCCTGCTAGGAATGGGCAAATGAGGGAAAGCAGAAAGCATGAAACATCAATTTGAGCAAAGGTCCTGCACAGGAGGCTGGTTCAAAAGGGGAGGGGGAAGAGGCACTTCATCAGCCACGTGAGGTCCTTTGCAGACAGTAGGTATTACTTCACAAAGGCTGGGATCAAAACTGCCCCTTCGCTACAGACACAAGTTCCTGACTGCCAGCCCTGCCCACCCGCAGCATTTCAGGGCGTCGTGTGCCTGTTCCCTGCCCACCAGTGACAAACACAGCGGTGCAAGAGCTTGCCGGAGTTTGGTAACAGGTGCTACAGCATGTGGATCTGCTTCCCTGGGTGCCGAGCCCATGGATCCTCTGCCATGCCGTGGCCAACCGCCCCAGTCAAGCCAAGCTCCAGAGAGCCAGTGGAAAACTTCTGCTTTGGGGAGCCAGATGTACAAATGGTTCCACCACACTGAAATTATTTGCTGCGTTTCTCAGAATGACCAACTGCACCGAACTGACAGCCACTGACAACCTTAGGCAAACCAGCACCCGAGCGTCACCCGGTCATCCCCTGGGGAGCTTCACTGAGGTCTCATCTTCTCAATAGGAAACCTGAGGTTGTGTTTTGACTTTCAGATTAGTGAGGGGCACCTCTCCATTATATATTAACAGTAAAACTGTTCCGTGGTGGAAACCCCTCTGCGGTCAGTGACTTACAAGCTGCTTTGAGACAAACTAACAAAACCCCCCAACAAGAGCAACCGCAGCGCATTTACCAAAAACACCAGGAGACCAGACCTCTGCGGGCATTTACCAAGAACACCAGGAGACCAGACCTCTGCAGGCTTTTTTTCAGTATTTCTTTCCACTTCACCGTGCCCGGACCATCGTTTAAAGAGCTGATGAGAAATAGAGGTCGAAGAACTGCC
Source organism: Buceros rhinoceros silvestris (assembly GCF_000710305.1). Classification (NCBI taxonomy): domain Eukaryota; kingdom Metazoa; phylum Chordata; class Aves; order Bucerotiformes; family Bucerotidae; genus Buceros; species Buceros rhinoceros. The sequence goes on from NW_010394877.1 coordinate 18,336, forward strand.
CCACATCTGGAGAAATGGGGCTGTGGACGTTTGGTAATGACTCAGCCAGAGTTTACTGCACAGATTTTGCAACATGGAGGAACTCTAAATATTGTTATATCCCATTCCTTGGTGTTTTGCTCCTTTGGCAACACATTTTCTTTGGAAAGGCTTTGTCTAAAGGCTAACCAGTCCCCAGGTAATCTGGGAATGAAATAAGAAAGCGTGCTGAGGTGGCTGGTCCCAGCCGACAGTGTCCCGTACCTGCCACCTCCCCCAGGCTTTTGCCTGGCTCTTCAAAGCTGAGCAAGCTGTGAACAGGTAACATCTAACCCTCAGATTAACAGCGTCAGCCCACTGGGCTGTCACTCTTCTGGCTCCAAATCACTACAGCATGTGCTGCCTCAGCTCAGGGAAAAAGCCTCCAGAGGCCGTGAGTCAGTGAATGAAAGCTGGTTTGGGTCCCATGGCAAAGTGAGTATGTTGCGCTCAGAAATAGATTCATTTCTGGTGGGAAAAACCAGCCCAGCTCCTTCCTCTCCCATAGCTAATAATGCAAAATGTCAGACACCTCCCAGGCTCCATTCCCAGGAGAGCAATAGCGTTGCAAAACCGTTTTGGTGGGGTTTTTCCTTAAAAGTGAACCTGTACCTAATCACAAAGTGTGACGCAGCAGCCACCAAACACAGCTCACTGCCTACGGGAGGATGGGGCATGGGATGTAAGCTGTTGGACCAGTGCTGACCCGCTACGGCAGCAAAAGGCAGCAGGATTTGGGCACTGGGAAGACACAAAGCTGGGGCAGGAAGGCACGGCCAGGAACAGGGAAAGGCTGGGTGCAGGGAACGCCTGTGCTCCCTGCACAGCAGTGATGGGCTTAAAGCAAGGGCACCGCTGCCCTTGCAATCCGCTGCCAGGCAACGTGGCATGGGCCACCGGAAAGCTGCTGCCCCAGCTCAGCCCAGCTGAGCAAGGGGCCCCAGATCATCGCACAGCACCGTCACAACACCACCATGTCGTGCCACAGCTCACTGGGCGCTGCTGCTCCTCCTCCACCCTTTGGCACCGCACGTTACACCTGCATGAGCTTTATGCTGAGTTTGCTGACAGTGACCTCTGGGCCAGGGACAGAAGCACGGACAGATGTGAGGACACTCCCCCCAAGTTATTTTGGTCCATCGTTCTCTTTTCACTGGACGATTCCTACATCAAATACCTGAAAAGCAGAACGAACCCCAGCCAGGCAGTTGAACTGCACTCCAGGCGGTGTGCTACCCTGCAGGCTCTGCCAAGCTCCGGCAATCTGGGGGTCTTGGGAAGAGGGGAGGAAACATCAGCAGAGATGGCTCTGCTTGCGCACATCGCTGGCGCAGACACGCTTGTTTACATTTGATTGGCCTCATCTAAACTTTGCTGGAGGTTGACCATAATATTTACAAGCCGAAAGAACAATTATGTAGCTGAGAGCAGCTAAACAGAGCAAAACAAAACCCGACCAGAGAGGCAGAAAGCCTGTCATCTGGGGAGCCAGGAACGGCACCGAGCCATCAGACCACACACCTTCCCCATGCCCCATGAAGTCACACGGCAGCACTGCTCGCACTGCCTTACCGTGGGACGGACGTTCTGCCGGTTTAGGAACACTCCGGGTACTGATTTGTACCATAAAAGTTTATGTGCGAGGATATTTGCTCCGGCTCGTCTGTTTGTTTACAGAGCACACCTCTCACAGACCAACATCCCTTCCTGCGGGGCCAGTTCACAGCCTGCACCTGTGACACTCTCCTCAGCTCCAGTCTCAGCGACTGGATTTATTGCAGAACTCTTTTCCCTCTTTTAGACACCATTAATCATCCCTCTGCCGGGATCTTCTTCCCACACCAGGCTCTACTGTACATGCCTTGCATTTCCATACCATGATGTCAGTCCAGAAAGGCAGCAAAGATAAGAATGGCTCGAGGTTTTCCTTCAAATGATCCCTTTTCGACAAGGCTATATATAAAATAAAACCCATTTAATACTCACTGTGGAATTCGGAAGGGACTGGATTTGGGGATTCGTGACCCTCTCACATTCCATATCCTTATTTCCTGAAAACTAAGAGAACATATGCAAAATGATTTGGGGAAAACGGCTGCAGAAACAGAGCGCCCAAAGCCACACGGCTGTCGAACTGCCGGTGAAGCAGCCAGGCAAGGATGGGAATTACATCCGCAAGTGTGTGGAACAGAGTTTGTCGACTGTGCTTGGAAAACTGTGAAATATTTTCACACTTTTCAATGTTTGGGCAAGTGAGATTTTTGCATATCTTTAACACTTTCTTGCCACTGCAAATGATTTTCTATGTTTTAGACTAGCAGAAGGGAATGCTGAGAGACAACTTCCATCACTTGCACGTTTCGGAGATAGGATGGGCTCCACAGTTTTCATTATGATCTTCAGTTAATGAAAGAAAGGAACCCTTAATGATGTGACAGATCACACTCTTACCCAACTGCGCTTTTATTTGACTCAAGTACTCAGAGTAGGCACCTTCCAACTCAGGCAAGGTCTCTGCCTTACCTCGTCCTAACACCAGCTCCACACGGACTCTGCGCAACACTGAAGAGCAGTGCTGGAACGCGTCCACTCCCAGCCACTGGCCACAGGTACAGCCAGGCAGCTCCACTCTGCTCCTGGAGCGACACACGAGCTGTTCAGGCACATCGCCGTTTGTTTTACTGACAGGCTTCACTGCTATCCGTTACCCACCGGTGCGCTCTGCTCGCCGCTGCCATGGTGGAGGGGCTGCTTTCCGGAGCCGTGAGCAGGCTGGTTATTTGAAAATGCTAATGCTAATAATAAGCAGTGGTCGTGTTAGCAAGGTGTGCTCTTGGCAGCTTGATTTGTTTATCCTTGGGGACGAAATCCCCCAAACCCCAAACCTTTTGTTACACGCTGAAAGATTTGAAAGCAAAATGCCTGAAGGAGTTTTTTTTATGTCTGAGAAATTTGTCCAATAATAATCAGTAGTTTTATGGTTGTCATAAATAAGAGGAGCTGCTTCTGACAGAAGGATATTCAAAGAATTGAGGGCCATTATGTACACAACCATTTCCTTGCTAAGCAGCCCAGAAAAATTATGTTGCTGCTGCATTTGCATATTTTCTGATTATAAATGTTACCATAGCTGTAATATACCAACTTGAGGATATTATTAAGCCCAAAGGAAAAGAAGAAACTAATTGCAGCATAACTTCTAAGGCCCCAGGAAAGCACGTGTTTTTCCCTTTGAGCCTCGGCGGGGTTCTAACCCCGGACCCGCCAATAAACTCCCTTTGTGATAACCGTGGTGGCATTAGTCATGTTTACCATCCCGAGCCATCTAACGAGGCAAGGAGCGCCGGCAGCACGTGGACACTCTTGAAGGAGAACACTTCCACCACTGGCACAGCTGAAAGCCTCTGCACGCCGCTGCTGCTCACCACTTTGCCGCGCTGGGGTCATTTGCACTGTGCATGGTGTAACTGTCAGGCAAAAACTGAGGAAAGAGCCTTGTTGTGGGCAGCACCCATGAGCATGGCAAGATTGCAGCCGGTGGCATGCCGAAGCAGCCTTGCTCGTGGTTGTTCAGAGCGCTGCAGCCTGTGTGAGAACGGACACAGAACGGGCTGGGTTTTGTTAAGCAAACACAGATATTGGGCGCGGCAAGAACCGGTGTATCTCCCACCACCCCGTTCCTGCATACATACAGACCTGCACGTGTGCAGCGAAGCTCAACTCGATCTTCCTGCAGCTACGCACAGACCTGACAAAGGCGGTGACAACGCAGAGAGTCGGACGGGTTGTGTGGGCATCGCCTGCCTGTGCAGGCTGGAGCCTGGAGCCAGCAGTCCTGGTGAGGTTCAGAAGCTCCGAGACATGAAATGGGGTGGTAAGGTGGATAAGGACCTGAACTTTCACTTCACGGGCTTGGGTAAGAGATGGGGGCAGGAGGAGATGAATTCTAACCTCAAAGGTAGAACTCCTCAGCAGCAGAGTCTTTACGACACCGAACAGGGAAGAGAAGCACATGCTGGGCACGCTGCTTCGCTCTGAAGCCTTGGCCACTCTTCAGGAAAGAGCCCTCACACTTTGCATAATACCTGACAGATCAATAGCTGCTTCCAAATATGTCTCGTAACAGCAGACCTTGCAGACCTGGCAGTCTCCCAGTCCCAGCGCTGCCTTTGTGCCAGACTTGTCTCTCGGAGCCAAGGCTGCCTTACTTCACAGCCAGCCCAAAGAGATCCTTGAGCCAAAAGTTCAGCTCCATGTCTGCCCGCTGGGTCCCTCCCACAGCCCCCCACTCTGCCGGGGACTGAGTGACACCACATCCCCTCCTGTGCCACAGGACCACCCCGGTCTGCAGCATCAGGACGAAAGCCTGGGCAGCTGGGAGCATGCAAGAGCGTGTGACGGGGTCCCACACTCTAAGAGAGGATTTCGGCAACCTCTTCCGTCGGGTCTGTTCCATTAAGGGTTGTCCTGCCTGTCTTTGCTTCACACACCATGTGCCTGTGCATATACTTCCTGC
>NW_010394877.1:22953-29000 GCF_000710305.1 Buceros rhinoceros silvestris
AGTACTTCAGCAGTAGACACGGCTCCCGACACACTGTCCAGCAGAACCAGGAGCAGGGTGGTCCCCTCTGCTCATCCTCCCCTGCCCTGGGTTTTGTAGGTTGCTCCATTTTGCCCTGCCAGCACGCAAGGGTGGCAGCCCAGGAGCGATGGCTTTCCAAGCTCTTCCTCAGATCCGCACATCAGCTGGCAGGAATTCTTCAGAGGTGGCAAGTGGGCCAGATATTCCCAAGTGCTGGGTGTTGTTCTGGAATAGCATCTGCAGTCAGCTGCCTGCTCATCAAGAAGCGGTGTGATCCAAACACCCCTAAGCCAGGCTCCCGTGTCTCTTGTCCCTCTTGATCATCTTTTAGGAAGCAGAAAGAACACCCTGCCACTCTACGGTGTGCTCTTACAAGCAGAGTCTTGTTTGTTAGCACACAGTGGGAGTATGGGATGGCTTTGTGCAGAGCTCGCTGTTCCGGCAGGTTTATATTTGACGGTGACAGTAATGGATGGGATCAGCCTGTTCCTCGTTAGTAAGAGACGGGGCTCGGGCTGAGACAGGCAGCGCGGTGAGGCAGAGTGGTGTTCACTGGTGTCCCAACACCACTGCGTTAAACCCTCCTCTGGCTCTCCCTCGCTCCAGGTTGTTGCTAAGGGAACTAGCCTGTGGGGGTTTTGTTTTTCCATCGAAAAGCAGCAGCTCTGCCCACTGCCCCACTCAGGAGCAGAGCTGGACTGGCTTCACGCACAAATAACGACAGGGGACAAGATACCGGTGATGCCACAGGCGACAGGAACAGCTGAGACTTCGTAACATGCTCAGAAGCGCCTCTCCGAGGGAAGCAAAGCCAAGCTCGGGCAGCCCACAAGCCTCCACCACCTCTTGCGACCAGGGTGCCAGGCCCTGTGGCTTTTGCAGGGGGCATGGCAGTGCAGGAACACCCCCTCACCTCACAGCAGGGCCAGGCATGCTCCCCAGCCACCCACCAAAGCAGCTACTCGCTCCTCTGCTTCCCATTGCCAAAAATAACCCGTGCTCTTTTCCCTCCACCCTTCCTTTCATCTTCCAGCCTTCTTGGGTCTTCTTTAGGTCAGTTTTAGCGTCCAGCAGGAACACCAGAGGAGCGGGGAAGGTGGGGATGGACTGAGTTCTGTAGGCAGCCCCCAGCCTCTTGCCTCTGGCTCTGCGTTACTGCCCTGCCTGCCTCATGAGGATCGGCTCAGCAGCAGGTTGGGTAGAGAATTTGTTCTCCTCCATTCTCGTCCTGCAACTCCATTAAATTCCTCCTGGGTATCTGAAAATAACTCTGTATGTGTACGTACATACACACACATAACCCAGAATCCTCACGAGAGCTCCCCACATCCCGGGAGACAAGCCAGCCCTGATTCCTCTAAACTCAGAGGGACTCCTGACTTAGGAAGGAGTCTGAGAAGCAGCAGCGGAAATTTGTCTTCCAGCGTTTCCTCTTACCACTCACCAAGGTTCTGGAGTACATTCGCATCTCTGGAAGGGGCCCGAAGAAGCTGAACTGAAAAGCCTTATTCCCGTTAGCAAACCTGTGACACTGCCTGTGACTGACCGACAGGAACATGGACGGATGTATAGCCACCACCAATCCCTGCTGCCCAGCTTCCCAGAGACCGGGTTTAGCTCCCGTACAGCACTACAAGGTGCTGAAGACCCGATTTCTTACCCACTCTGTCACTTATCACACTGCAGAATGAGTCTGTGAAGTGTTCATGGTTTGAAGCAAACATGCGAACTCCCAGGGCTGGAGAGGAACCTGGCGTGGGGGAGACACGGCAGTCTGGGCGATGGTCTGATCTACGGCAGTGGTGAGGAGCTCAGATCACCCACACACTGCAAACCCACAAAGGCACTGCTGGTGTCCAAGGGAAAAGGACTGCTGCCATAAATCACTTTGTCTGTGGACACACTCCGAAATGACATCCCCACTCTCTAAATTCAAGAGTTGTACCAGTTTCTTCAGCCTCCCTCAATCTTTACCACAGGCACAAAGAAAACGGAAAGAAAACAGAAAGAAATCTATCTGAGGAGCCACTTATTCTTATCTGCCTAGACCTCTGGGCCACAGGTCACGCGGTTTCTCCTCAGCACCACTCCCCCTCCCCGAGACATCACGGTCAGGCAGTGAAGTACCTACATCACGCCAGTGTCAAAAACCTGGTGACTCCTGCATTCCTGAGCGAGCTGAATAGGGTGTCGGGGCTCAGCCATGAACTGGAGTCCAGGTCAAGGTTTTTTTTTCCCAAGGTCAGCATTGCTTAAAGGGGGCCCCGGAGCTGGAGCAGAGATACATGACCTGAACTAACCGGGACTGAACAAGACTTATTCAAAATACACCTGGATGAGGCTTGGCTGATAAAATCCCGGGACAGAAACATCCTTTGCTCTTTGCACTGAGAACAAAAGGGCAGCAGTAGGGACCAAGGACGAGCCGGAGCAGAGATACATGACCTGAACTAACCGGGACTGAACAAGACTTATTCAAAATACACCTGGATGAGGCTTGGCTGATAAAATCCCGGGACAGAAACATCCTTTGCTCTTTGCACTGAGAACAAAAGGGCAGCAGTAGGGACCAAGGACAGTGGGTGACGGGACCCAAAAGCAGTTAGAAAGGTTGGCTTCCCCTTCGCTTGCTTCTCCTAATGCCTTTGATCGTCAAAGGTCCAGAAGAGAGAGATCCTCGTCCTCTTGTCCCAAACATCTGGGGCCGGTCAGGAAGAGCTCTGTGTTTTCTGAGGGCAGCAGAGCAGTTTGCAATGCCGGATGCCGAGCGCTCCATGGGGCACCCCCTGGTCACCTTCTGCTGGCACCTGCAGAAACTTCTGCAAACAAAACCTCTCAAACAGCACCGGCCACGAGCGAGCGTATTAAAACAGGACAGAAACACTGAAAGGTCCTTTTCTACCCAGGAAAGGTTGTTGTCAAGTGATTTAACCTCCCTGCTAGTTGTATAGTAAAAACCAAATCACATCTCAAGACCACGTGGCTGGGAATGAAGAAAAGCCTCTCGCTGAAAGCTTTCCTTTGCCCTTTATCACACTGTTTTGCTTCACGCTCTATAAATAGCTCGTGTGCACTGTTTTTCCTTTTGGCCTTGTAATGACGAACTAGTTCCTCGCTGGCTTTGTGGCATCTGGAGGAAACCTCCGGAGAATGCTCTGAGCATACGCGATAGAAGCTCGTGAGTGGATTAATTTCAAAACAGGGCTCGGTTGGCACGTTTTAAAATAAGTAACAAATTCAGAGCTGCCTGCAGTAGATTCATCTCCTCCTGCAGCAGAAACCAGGAATCAGAGCGGCTTGGTTCCTGCAATCTGATTTTAGTTACCGTTGGGCTGCAGCTTATTTTTAGTAACAAACTGTTTCCCCGAGACAGATTCGGCTGCTCATTAGCATTGGGAGTCTTCTCTGTGAAAAATACACTGTGGAATTTCCTTTTAGCTCTGCCTAGACCCATCCTCTAAATCTCAAACTCAGTTCTGCAGAGAGAGAAGATTTTACTCTCCATCTTGTCATTGATGGAAGATAAAGACGCTGGAAAGCAGTTGCTCCTCCTGCCTGAATTTTCTGCTTAGTATCAGCAGGCAGTTTCCTTTTAAAAAAAGCAGGAAAATCTGTTAATCTGATACATGTATTAAGAGCTTAAGGAAAAGCAGCATAATTGAAAAATGGTTTGAATGAAGAACACTAAAACACCAGTTGTGTTCAATTTGTGATTTCGTACCACTTAACAACTTCCCCTTCCGAGGCCGGGGGAGCCCTCTGAGTGACTCGAGTAGAGGGGTCAATGGGTAGGTCAGGATCCAAACCATTGCCTGTACCAGCTGATCGTTCCAGAGGGAGTTTAATCAGCTCTGCTTCCCGTCTCACCGCCGGTGCCAGCCCCCGCTGCTTCACTAGCAGCCTGCTTTTACACATCAGGCAGTACTTCCCAGGCTGTTTTTGTTGTGCCACCCACTCCGGTAACCTCCAGCCTTTCTAACTCTCTCATCTCCAGGAAGGCAAGTGCCAGCTCAGGTCAGGCCAAGGGCCCCCAGCCTCTCTCCAGCATGAGGAGAGCCCATAGCCAGCCAAGCCCTCGGTGTTTAATAGCTGTGACCTCCTACTCTCCAGATGTGCTTAGTTCTGCCTACGAGCTCTTAAAAGTCACCCACAGCAAGCAGAGGATGTTCACTTCAGCTCACCCCAGCGGGTGAGGAGAAACACACCCCTTCCAGCAGCCTGAAGTGTCCCGTTAGGAATTCTGCTCCTCTCCAGTGTGGCCAGGGTAGTCACCCTAACTGGAGGGGATTCCAGCCTGTGGCTGCCTCAAGCTTCAGTATGAAGCTGAAATGTCCTGACAGTTTGAGGGTTACACAGAAGTTGTGAAATTTAAAGAGAATTCCTCTTGACTTTCCCGTATTGCCAAAGGAATTCATACATTTCTGCACAATTCTTCAGGTAGATAAACTATTCCCCTAAGAAGAGTGTTTATTTTGGTCATGTTCAACCACTATTTTCACGCCTAACGACAAGAGATAAACACCACTTCACTTTAAAGTGTGAGCACAGCCTTAATCCTCATGGTGTTAGGAAAACACCACCGGAACAGGTATGAGAGAAGCGCTCCCAGCTGCCAGTGGAGCCTTTTCAGCAGCTAGTGCCCCAGCTCCTCCGCTTCAGGCCTGTTTACAGACAGCGCTTCCTCATACGCGGCTACGTTCGGTGTTGGAAATGATGTCAATGGGCAAAACATTGTTTCCAGATGTGAGGGACACAGCCTCCGCACAGCGTTCACTGAAATCACACCAGCCCATTCAAAAATTCTTAACTCCCTTCTCGTTGCTACCCGTGACCCTCCAACCCCGAGGGGTGTCGCAGCTCATTGCCTGGGCTGACGTGCTGGCTGGAGGGAGAGGTCTGCTGGGGGGGATTTCAAAGAAAAACAGATACGGGTTCATATCAAACACCAGTGGACTTGCAGGAAACATCACACTGCTGCTCGCTTGCATTGCCTTCGTCTCCACTGCCGCGGTATTCCAGCAGGACTTTGGGGGCTCAGCCTCGGGTATCTGCCGCAGCACCACCAACGGCCCCGCATACTTTGCATATTTGGTGGCCTGCATCAGCCCAGCTTGGAACAAAAGCTCTTGTTTTGGACACATCCCCGCAGACTGCTGCCTGATCCACGCTGTCTGCTTCCTCCCCAGCTTCCCAACAGACACCACGGATCGCTCGGTGGTTTTTAACAGACCCAGCTCCAGAGAACCGACCTGACGTCACCTAAATACGAGCTACACTTTGCACCCAGGCTTGTGGGTTTTTAAATTTACACCGCATTCCCCAACAGCTTAGTACCCAAAAGACAAACAAAATTCAGACATAAGCTCTAGCAACAGGAGGATTTTACTCACGACAAAGTCTATGTGCCTTTAACACAAGCCTAGGTGTTATGTGAAGAACCGCTGCAAATGCTAACAAGGAGTTCCTCCCCTCCGCCACCAAGGGCACAGCACAGCCCCATTGCAACGTCCCGCGGCATGGCCCCACTGGCTCCCAGCTCCCAGCACCTCCTTCTCCCCGTGCACGAGCTGCACTGCTGGCTGCAGCGGGGTGGGGGACAGGTTGTTGCCCACAGGGGACGAAAGGAGAAAACTTCTGATGCGCTCCTGGATGCTTTCCCAACTTGCCAGGCAGATGGTTTGGGTATGAACAGAGAGTAACCGTTCTATTTTGAAAAGTAAATGAGTGATGTTAATCCCCGAGTACCTCACGTATCAAGGCAAAGTGTTCCTTGGGCGAAAAAAGATCGTTGAAGCAGCAACCAGAGAGGATCATTGAAAGAACACCCAGCCCATCCCAGGCCCCAAAGGACGAACAGCTATCTCTGTGCTCTTTAGGATCATCGCAGCTTTCCTAACCATGAGCGATCTTTTCCAGTTCGCTGCTGACCCTGCTTTGGGTAGTTGGCTTGGGGGGTGGGGTTCCCCCACCTCTTTTTTTTTTTTTTTTTAATTCCCCCTTTACCTTTTTTTCGTTTACTTTTATTT
>NW_010394877.1:29090-33267 GCF_000710305.1 Buceros rhinoceros silvestris
TCTGTTAAGTCCTGCTGCACCTACTGCAGAGCTTTCACTCTCTGCAAACAACGCACACTGCTCTTCCTTACAGCAGCCTGCTCTGTGTTTGAAGGCTCTTGTGATGTTTCCTCTGGTCTTTTATTCTCCACACAATCCAAATTGTTTCAGTCCTCCTTCCAGGTTCGTTTCCCAGTTGTTTGATCACTCACGCTTTGGAACCTCTCCAGCCAGCCCACATCATTCTTCCCTCCTCCAGTCGTCTGGGATGTCCTCCTGGGGCATTATTACCACATATGAAAGCACGTTTTTCCAGCCAGGTTTTAAAATGACATCTATTAAGCTGAGGGTTGTGTCTTCAGCGCACAGTTATCTTGAGTTACTTGCACTTGAGTTAACACCTCCCCAGTCAGCCTCACGTCATAGAGCCACGGGGACAGAGAGGTGGAAGGAACTGCCGGAAATCATCTAGCCCATATCCCACCCCTGAGGCACAATCGAGTGACATATCCACACTGGTTTTAAAAGACTGCAGCAGCAATGACTTCCTGGGATGGTCCAGATCCCAAATTCCAAACCCCTGTTAGCCCCGGGATGGCTCAGTTGGGGGCAAAATGTCATGTGGGACTGTGTCCTTGTTTGTTGTTGAAAAAGAGTCCACCAGATCTATTACACCAGTAGCACCAGTGCACAGTGGCACCGTGACAGTTACTTAACATACACGTAAGGACAAGAAAGACTTTTAAAGTATCTTCTAATGATTTGTGCCATTATTCATTTCCAGTAGAGAATAAGCATCAGCTTTCTCCAGACCCTCTGCAGCTCCCTGCCCCTCAGCACCCCACCCCATTTTCAAACATGCATTTGCCTTCTTGACATCACCAGGAGACTCCACGTTCCTTACAGGGAACAGCAGAGAATTCAGCATTGGCAAATTTTTCATCTTACAGGATATCGAGTCCTGCTGACTCGCCTAACGTCTCCCATCTCTAAGCACACCTGACCTCTTCCTTTCCAGCCCTATTCTTATTCACTGTTTAAAGCACCTGGTCATAATTCACCTTTCTGTGGTGGTTGAAAGGAGAAAGACATGCAATAGATCACTTCGCTTACTTCCACACTGAGTAACAAACTTCTCTCCTCCACCGTGGTTACACAAGTGCTTCCTCGCTCTTCATCCTTGCTTGGCAATTTTAGCCTGACTTTCCCCTACATGTCACGAAATCTGTCATATCAGCCCTCAGCAAGTAGAAAAGCACTTTTCCCTGGTTTTTCCCCCAGTGCAGTAAGCCATGCTCATCTCTCACAGGAGATCCTGGCACAGGAGGTGCGCGGGAACGCTCTGAGCCCACAGAAATCCTCCAGTTCACCCGTTAACGAGACAAAAGGTTTCAGGCAAATGAAACCCAACCACACATGGGAACACAGACCGAGGGATCCCCTTCACCTGTTCCACAAATGGAACATACTGAGAAGCTAACGTAAATAGCAACCAGCTGCAGGAAACGTTCTGCATCAGTAAAAGAACGGCCCAGGAGCCCGGCAGGTGCCTGGCTGGCAGCTCTGTCCTGCACCTAGCTCCCGCAGCCACACACCCCAGAGCTTCGGGGGAAAGAGAATGAAATCCTCCAACCCTCAGGGAGAAGTCACAGTTTATCTCTAGCAAGCAGGAAGCTGCAAATCTGAGAAGACGCTGAAGCTGACAGCTAACTGCCACACGCTGCTGAAGTCGTCTTCCCCCTTTTCTGCAACTCTTTCTTCCCGTTCCCAGGCCAGGCTCCAGTCTGGGAGGCGGTGAATGAATTCCACAGGTACTACAGGTTGTGCTGTCACAAACAGCTCACAAGTGGAGCTCTCCGGTTTCAGAGCCCTGCCAGGAGGCTGGCACCCCTTCAAAGCACTTGGGGAACATCTTCGACTTGCCCCTGCAGGGGCGATGGCCTCCCCCCACCCCAGTGCTGCCCTCCCCAAGCTGCTTCCGACACACACCGTCATGGTTTCAGCCACGCAACGCCAACCTGTCTGCAGCATCAAGGCCGTCTGCCAAGGCAGAGCTTACCTGTAAGGTCTGGAGGAAATCAGAAAGCCTTTGGGATCTCAGCGTCTTTGAAGACCTTGGGCCTGGCTGAGCTTGGGAAGGGGCTGGATCCGAGTCGAGTCCTGGAGTAAAGCAGGTGATGCGACGGGCTTTTTTGGTCACTAACAATAGCTCCGTATTACTTTAACAAAACTACATCATCTTTAATCCTGCTCTTGACTCTAGTTACGTTTTAAAGAGACAAGCCCAGCACTTACAGATGGGTCTCACAAAACCTGCCTGCCCTGAAGGAGTTCAGGTACACCCATTTTTAAAAGACATCATTTTCTCCTTTGATACTGAGGAAAGTCACCTCCCCTAGTTCCCCCAGAGGTAAAACACGCGAGATTTTGTGTACTTTTTGCCAACAGGTTTTCAATCAAAACCCTTCACCCAGTCTCTGGAACGGGTGCAAAAGTCACCCCCTGTAACGGCGAGGGCATGCCGGAGAACTGGACTTCTGCTAGGAATAGCAAAATGAAATAAGAGACAGGAGTATGAAAAACCAGATACAAATGTATCAAGAGCAGCAGAACTACTGAACGCTGCAGAGAGAACACCCTCCTGAGCCCTGCGTCAATGGAAAATGTTAATTTACGGCTGTGTCACGTGCAACAGAGCTGCCGCAATTCCAAACATGACAACTGGGGGATATATCTCATTTCCCGTGTTCTTACACGTCCTGGCGTTTCAGTTATTACGTGACGAGCTGAGGAACAGAACATGGAGACAAGTGACAATAAAACTGGTGAGAGGACAGTCAAAATTGGACCAAGTGTGATGGAAACTATGGGAAGAACAAAACACGAGCTGCATCGATGATTGGAAAAAAACAACCCACAAGCCACTGGAAAATTTGAACCAAGGACAAAATGAAACACGAGATCCATGGGCGAGGCGAGGGGCACGTGTTAGGATGGTGTTCACCCCTGCTCCCTCTTCAGAACCCGCAGGAACAAACTGCCCACAGGCAGGAACAGCCGCAGCACCAGTTCGTCTCCTTGCTCAGGAACGACAGCAAAGCGTCCAGGAGAGCTATTAGAGGTGGTTCTCACAGCATTCCCCTCTCTCCCTGTTTCCAAACCGTTATCTACGTGCACACACACCCATGTGCACAGCCACACGTCTTTAACTACGTGGAGTGTTACAGGCAAGAGCTCACAGCAGGCAGGAGGAGGAGAGAGCCATCAGCACTATCTCCTTTCTGTCTCCTTTCAATGGAAACAGAAAAAACACTGCAAAGTCTGATCAAATACAAAGAAGACAGATTTAAGTCCCCAAACAATGCCTCATACCTCACGCAAACGTGATTTTTTAACATTTTTTTAGCTCTATTTCTCTTTAACGGTGCTGTAAGAATTGCAACATTTTTCCTGAAAATACCAGATTTTTGCCATTAATTCACAATGCCCAGGAAGGCCATAATTCACTTCTCATAGCCCTGAACACCTTCCGAAGCCAGTGTCAGAAGTGCAGAAGTAGCAGCCAATGGCTTCGTTCCCCAAAACATGCTGTAACCTCAGAGCCTGATGTAGAGGCAGCATCTGTCACTGCCTCGTGGATTCCAGGCGGTTCGGGGCAGAACCGGTGAGGACGCTATCACCGTCTGTCACTTTGAAACAATTCCTGGGCACTTTATAAAAATCTCACCATAAATCAGAATGTCACGATGCTGAGTTCAGGTTTGTGTGTCCAGTTTTCCCCTGAACGTCCAGAGGCAGCTCCGCAGCTCCCGGCTGTCCTCAGTACACACACAGACTCAGAACACCTACTGCCCACCTCCCCAACTCGCACGCTGAGCGCGAGGAGCGAGGAGCAGCTGCAGGCTGAGAGAGTGCCAGGAAAAGGAGAGTGGTGGAAAAGGAGAGCGGTGGAAAAGGAGAGCGGTGGAAAAGCAGCGTGTGGGTTCCTGGCGCTACCGGAACGGGCTGACGGCTGCCATCACCTTACCTGCCTCACGGGAAATCTCATTCCTTCAGAGATGCAAGAACAGGAGCTCTCATGCAGGTGCTGCAGTTCCATGTAAACATTTGGCCTCAATTTCACAGTCCTCCTTCAGGTGGCACCTACACAGGGAGGCAGGTAGCTCTGAACTGTTTATCTGCTTTCCAGAGCAGAGAG
>NW_010394877.1:33468-33827 GCF_000710305.1 Buceros rhinoceros silvestris
CCCCCAATGGCACCAGCAGATCACCTCCTCCGCTGAGCAGGCTGCTCTGGAAGCGGGAATCACGCTGCGGTCTCCTCTGCCTGGACTGAGGTCCAGCATGGCTGTCACCGCCGGAAAACAACACCAAACTTCCCTTGGTTCACCAGAAACTGCTGAACTGCAGCCGCACGCCTCCCCCCACCCCGCCCCGGGACAGGTCCGGAGCTGAAACAGTCCTGGGCGGATGTTTGTCGTGCTCCAAAACACAAACAGTTCCGCGTTTCCTCCAGCAGACACTCGTCCGAACACTCCCCACAGGACATGTGCATCCCGGCTACAGCAGCTGGAGCCCCCCACCAGACACATCGCCACACGGTGTT
>NW_010394877.1:33970-39482 GCF_000710305.1 Buceros rhinoceros silvestris
AGTGCAGATGTTGGTGTGGGGAAAAATAGAAGCGAGTCTTCAGGGGCGAGTGGTGGCTTTTCCTTCGCTGGCAGTCAGAGCCGCTGGCTTTTCACAGCACCCTCATTAGACACAGCTGCTCTCGGACACTGTTGCCATTTCCTCTTTCCTAATCTACAGTTCTACCTAACTCCCCTTTCCTTTCTTTCTGTTTTCTTTTGAATAACCCTAGTGTACTTCAGGTCCTTAAGAGAAGAAGAAAATAAATACAGACAACTGACACTAACTTCTGCACCGAGACCCACCACCGCTGCGGACGCTGCCTTCTCCTTCCAGCAAGTCAGTGTCTGAACAAGCCGCACTCCACCAAAGGACCAAAAAAATGCATCTTAAAACCAAATTAATTCATTCCTACAATAGAAAACAATAATTTGTTTTCCTTTCTGTACTCTTAATGCTTTTATCTCCGTTTTCCCCTTCTCCTCTAACAATGAAGTTGATGAAAGTCCAGTTCCATTTCTGCAGGCATTGATTTGCTGAAGCTTTTGGCACCTCCAGCCCACTCTGGACGCGTTAGCCGGTACAGCAGAGCCTGCCTGCGAAGCTGCCATGGACTCCAGACCGTGCCTGAGGCGCAGTTACGCCACAGATGCCACATTGCCCGGGCAGTCCAATGACCTGTCTTCACAACGGTGCTTTTTTTGTGGATCTGTGCTGGTGTCTGTGTACAGACACGGCACAGCCCCGGACAAGGCACAGCCGAGTATGCTCGGAAGTTATTACGCAGCAGCCACAGAGGTGGTCACTGGGAGCAGCTTGGAACACAGGCAGAAGTGCCTCGACGCTGTCCAGAGCGGCACTGCTGGCCGGCAGCTGGACTATAATCACGCTGGCTGGAGCTGAAAGTCAGGGCTGAGCTGCAAGCACTCCCTTCTCAGCCACGCATTCCAGACGGACTTCTGGGGAGGTTCGGGTCCGGGGGAAATGTCAGCCAACAGCCGAAAATCGCTCAGGCTGAGGTTTTGTTTTAAAATCCAGGTCACGTCGTGCCAGGAGCAGTGCCAGACTTCCCACGAGGCGCAGAGGACGTGGGGATCCTCTACACTCAAGAAGGTTTGAACAAGGAAATGTTTACAAAAACCTAACGGTACGTGTTAGAAAAATATTAACATCAATTCATTACGAGCTTTGTCTCAGGCCCGGCGGCCGTCTGTGATGGAGGGTTTGTTATGCAGCGAAAGAAGAGCGAGACAGAGCTTTAAACACCGCCGGGAGCACACGAGCCCTGTGTTTATTCGCAGCAACATATCCATAAATCATCAACCCGACAGAGGACCACTCCGGCTGGGTGGGCTGCAGGAATTTTCTTGGTCATGACCCGTTTTGCCTCCCGTTTTGCCTGCTGCTGCAACCACGGCAGGCACACAGAACCCCTCATGTTTTCCTCAGGTAGGTCAGCCCTGTACATCGGAACAGTGGCTCCTGACTCCAAGTGTCGGGGATGGGTGATGACCAGCACATGGATGGTTTCCCGACAGAGCAGAGCTGGTTTAAAACGCGCATCTTCCGGTGATGCAACAGTTAACGAGTCCCAGGAGTGAAGGGGCTGCTGGGCTGAACCAGCAAGAAACCTTCCAGTAACCAAGTTTTCTGCCTGAGCAACATGACATGAAAAGAACCAAGGAAGCACTGAAGAGATCACCGAAACCGGGAGAGGTAAGAAGGGCCAGGTAGTGGTACTGCTCCACAACATCAAAGTTTCTGTACAAGCACTTCTGTGTGGCCCAACATTGTAGGAGTTGAGTACTTCTAATTCTTTACCCAATTCTCCTGACAACTCGGTGAAGAAGGTAAAGGCCACTTCCATTTCGGATACACAAAACTAAGGCAATGCTATCAAATGTTTTATCCACAGTCATATGGCGTGGATAAAGGGAAGAACAGCTCACTCGGGTCTTTGTTAGCTCTCCCTGTAAAGACACCGCAGCAGGCAGAAGTCTCCTGATCTTTCACATACGTGTGTCATGTTGACCCTTCTCCTTATCTTCCACCTCAGATGACAACCATCAGACGAGCCACATGACTGGGAGTCTGGTGATGAGCCAACCGGTCACCAGGCACTTCACACAGAGGAAGCCTGACAAGGATGAAGTCCAGGCAAATTGTTTCCTGGCTGATTTAGGGAAGAGAATTTCAGCTCACCTGTTCCTGTGGGATCCCACTGAGGTGGCACCGGCAGCGTGGGTAAAGGAGGTGGCTGCCCGACAAAAGGACGCTGGCAGGAACTCCATCGGCAGGCTGCACCACGGCCATCATAGACGCACCGTGGAGGAGTTGAAATTATCGCAGAGCGCGCTGCCAATAAAGGCACACCGATAGCATGAACTGGACTCCTCTGCCCGAGGTTGAGAAGAGCTGGGGGCTGCGGGGATAGGGCGGGACAGCAACGGCGTCCTCTCTGAGGAGGCACGAGCAGATCTGATGCTCGGGGCCTTTGGGCTGCTCTGAGGAAGAGGTAATCCAGTTCTAGTCCTTGACACGGCAAGAGGATCTACAGATTGTCAGAGGACACCTTTCTGTCTCTGAAGTGAGTCCCAGCCGTATGTAAAGGACAAATAACTACCGCTGGCTGCTACCAAGCACTAGCTTCAGCTTGTCATTTCAAAGTGAACAAGGAGGCTGCTTGTGTTGCCGCGTGGATCTGCTGCTGCAGAGCCTTGTCACTGGCACACACTACGCCGACAGGACCCGTTTAAGCACTTACTCCTCATCACACAGCCCTGAGTGTAACAGAGGGCACGAGTGATGGCTTCAGAGAAAAAATCAGCGAGCAGCACGATGGACACGGCTGCTTAGCTCTTCAATATGCAGGAAGCTGCAGCGCTGGAATACGCTTATAAACGTGGCCTGAGCTTTTTTTTGGCTTTCTGGACTTGTACTTTTGTTGGAAACAAAAATAATAAAACACTACAGGAGACATACAACATTTTAAATACTAATTCAGGAGAATAATATAAAGACTAAAAGGGCAAAAATGTATTCAGAGTTCCACAACATACACGTCAACTCGGCATCCAGCTGAGCCCGAACGCAGCCATCCCTGCAGAACCCCAAGCGTGTGAGCGTGGCTCGTGCTCTGGGAGACTGCTGCAAATGGCTTCTCCAACCCCAGTCCCTTTCAGCCAATGGCACCAGTAAGTGCTTTCAGTGCAGAGCTCTTGAAAATTGAAGCCTCCCCAGGAAAGGAGCCAGAAAGGAACTCAAATAATAACCAAAAACTTCCACTTGGAAAAAAGCTGGAAGCAAAGTGAACTCCTGAGCACCCAAGTTTTTTTACTGGCTGGTACAGGACTAGTCCCATTTGCTCACTCTCAAACTCAGAAATGACAACTTGTTCTGTGGCAGACAGAACAAAAGAATTCATAAAGGATAAGATATGTTTGAGGCATTTATGCTTGAGCTGAAAAGGGTTTGGTTCATAATGGTCTATTTATTAAAGCTTGCAATTTGTAAGAATAAAAATCTATGCAAGAAAAGCCCCGAGAGTTGTAGGTTTGGTTACGAATGCATTTTGCTTCCAAAGCCTTTTCAAAACGCTTCCTGAACAGGCCTGTTTAATTTTACTAGGAAAAAAGCCAATTAACATAAACCCAGTGCACGTACCATCATTACCAGGCGGATTCTCTGGCCGTACATCACCAATAACATGACTGGAAACCCTCCTGGTCAGCATGACCTCACCCACCATACCCGTCCATAATGACTGCTGCAATTCCTACAATTCTTTAGAACTCATATTTTATCAACAAGACTTACTCATCCGTGTGTCACCATGGAATACTTCCACCAGGATTAAACGTACTCACCAATGTCTATTAAAACTCACCAGCAGCTGCCAGTAGCTGCGACCCCCTTGTTTCAGTAACTGCCAGAGCAGGCACACCATCGGAAGCCAGGTGCAGCACAAGGGCCACAGGACGCTGCTGTGCCGGAGGCACCGGAGCATCCGCACGGGCTCATACTACCAACCAACCCAGCAGGGGGAACGCTGGTTAATGCTTTAAGCTGGAGAAGGCTGTGGGCAGAGGGGCTGGGGCAGAGGAGTCACATTTGTTTTTACTTCAGAATATACAAAAGTTTTCACTGCAAGTAAACCCCATTAAAAAACAAAAACAAACCAGAAGGAGCTGAAGATGAAATGATGACGACTAACTTACACATTTCAGAACCGGCCTGACACATGTGACTTTCTTTCTAATTCCGGTGCTGCCTTCTCAGAACCATGAGGTTCTTTGGGAAAACAGCCCAACACTCACCACGAGTAATGGGCAAGCTACTGCAGTTCCACTTGCCCCTTTCCTGCAGAGAAAAGCAGCAAAGCCCCATGTCCAACTGCCTGGTATCAGCCTCTGTGGGAGGAGGCTGCTTCATCAGCCAAGGCCAAGGGTCCCAAGAGCAGCCACAGGTCCCAAGGGCAGCCTCCCCACACCACCACCCTCGAACCCAACAGCACCTCCACTCGGGCAATTGCTCCCAGAGATCTGGAACGATTTAAATATTCTCAAGCCGCAAGACCTTTCTCAAGTGAGTATTTCGGCTTGACAGAGTCAAAGTGGTCATAGATGTACAGTAACAGCAGCAGATCTAAGGGAATGGGAAGCCTCCAGCAAAAGGAGAGGTGACAAAGCGCTGTGCAATGGCCCCTCACCTACCCTGCAGTCAGGAGAGAACACTGCGTTAACCAGGGCCTCCCCCCAGACATCATCAATACCCCTGGGGAGAGAAACCCCTTCTTTGAGGGTCCGACAGCCTTCCTGCAGGGAGAGCTGGTGCTCTGAGTGCCTGCCTTCTTCCTGTAAAGAGAATCCTGCCCAGTGCGATCTGGTCCATGGAGCTGCTTCGCAGAAGCAGGGCCAACGGGGACCTGACAGGGCTTCAAGCTCAATTATCACTTCAACAACGTTTTACTTGGAAACCCACACCTCAGTCTTCCAGTCCCCAGAAGTATTAAGGCTCTGCAAAGGCTATGCACAAAAGAATTTCCATCTGCACAGACACAGAGCAGAGCACAGGGGAGTTTCAGGAGAGCTCCTCCTCACCCTCTCTCTCACACAGATTTCCAGACAATCCCCCGGGCTGTTTCGTTTACACTGTACGCTGGCGTCTTGCTACAACTTCCAGTGATCTCACCTGCTGCGATCTCTTCCACGGACCTCTGTGGAAGGTGGGCTGTATCCTGAAGGTTCTCCAGAAAACTGAAACAAGAGCTGTCGTGGAGAAATCCAAGGAAGCGTGCTTCCTACTCCACCTAATCACACCTGCCTTTATTCAGAAGCTATGGTGACCCCCAGCCATTCTCAAGCACACACTACGGAAGCATCGAGGAAACCTGGTGGGACAGTCCGAGACACTTGAGATAGCTTACCAAGAAAATACAAAAAGCCCCAGAACCACCAGAGCAGATAAAACAGGATCTAGTTTATTACATATAGAAAGAGATTTCCAGAATTTACAAACACCCACATTTTCATTC
>NW_010394877.1:39611-75081 GCF_000710305.1 Buceros rhinoceros silvestris
TCATTGTGTTTTGTGGCTTTCTGTTGGTTGCTTTTTTTCTCTTTACAATATATACAATGGAAGACTTTGATATCTTTTTTCTGAATTTTTTTTTTGCCAGTTCCTGTGCAATTGATGAATTCAAGTTGACGCTTGTAAATACCATGTACAGTAATGCTTGTCCTCACTGTAGTTCATACAGACTACTATTTTACAAGGAGTACAAAATTATTTTTTCTTTTGGAAAGAACTCGACTCGACCTCGGGGTTATCTTACAACTGATAGTATCAGTAAATGTGACTGTACAATCAAGGCCCGGGGACCAATGACTCGTATTATATTATTTTCTGAATTACAATCTTAGAACAAGAATAGTACCCTACTCTACTCTTAGAAGCCTTGTTTTAAGCAGGTTTCCCACTCTGTTTACAACAGAATATAGTATACCTCAGTTCCACATCAAAAAAGATGTGCTGTATGAAAAGTTACGTCTTAATTAAAAAAAGTACAGGTATAAATCAAAACCTATGTTAAATATTTAATACTCTTCAACCAACATTAAGGTTCGTATGCAATAATTTACAATGATGATTTGTCGTACAGGTTTTCAGCAGCAAATGAAGTTGTGTAAATGTGCTAGTACAATACCCATTCTCACCAGGCCGGAGCGGTGGGCACGTCAGTTCATTGGGACCAGCTAAGTCCTTGTGGTGGAGGATGAAGGAAGAGAGACTCATTGTCCAGGTGTCACAGTGCTTCTGCTTGGCACAACACGGGATGTGCAGCTCAGTCAACGAACTCCTGAGGTTTGTGTAAAGTAAACAAACTGAACTGGATGCATCGTACCCATTTACGGAGGAGGAGGTGAGGTCCTAGTTGTGATAGCATGAATCATTTATAGTCTTGATACCCATGAGTTAAAAGCAGGATTTGCTGAGGTTGTATAGGTCATCATTCTGAAATTGAAACAGAAAGAAAATTAGCATCGTGGTCACTTTAAAAGCTTTTCCGCTATTATTTCCCTCCTCCTCCTTTGTTTTTCACCTTAAAAAAGTTATCATCCAAACTGGCCACGTTAGCACCTTGAAAAATGATGGCAAAGGCAGGTGAACTGTACTCAAATATCTCAATCCCAAAAGCACTTGAAACAGATGTTGGCAATAAAATTTGAAGCAGTCAGAAATACATCTAAAACTTGCAAGAGATTCAGCTAGGCAGAAAGTGTTTAAGTGTCCGCACTCATTACCTCTGACAAGCTCCAGTGACCAGAGACAGTGCAGCCACCAGCCTGCTGCTGGCTTCTCACCCACCACGAGAAGGGTGCCCTAGCTACTCAGCCTCCACGCAGGGCTGCCTGCGAGTACCACAGCTTGCTTGGGATGCGTGGCCAAGGGACGGGGCATCAGAATTACCATTCCTTGCTGCCATCCGAGTGACAAAAAGATTGTCTGTAAAAAGCCTGTAAGTTTATCTACATTCCGAGAGGGGACTGGGTGAGTTACAAGGTCGTGCAGCCTAACAATGCTGCACGGGTCTGCTGGCAAATGCACATCAGGAGCTGACTCTGACCCTGCCCACCAGCCCTCCCCACCGCCTGGCTCCAGCCTCCCTGACCCAGCCCAGAGCGTGACTGCCTCTGGCACAAGTCTCCCCACTTGGCTTGTCGGTGGACTGGAGGCAGGCAGCTCCGCAGCACGTGGTGCCAGTCAGCCTCGTCCTGCTGGCATCCCCCGTGTGATCCCCGAGCTGCCACAGGCCATGGCCCAGCCTCCTCTTTGCACACCGCAGTCCTATGCAGCCAGACCCGCTGGGGACTGAGCGATGCACCAGTGGCATGAATACTGGTTTTGTTTTAACTGGGCCTAAAACCTGATGAAGCAAGACTTAGATTTTACATAAAAGTGAGTCTATTTCTATATTCGATCTTAACTACGCCCCCGGAAAGACAGGTAAACAGTGCGTTTTCCTCAGCACAAATAAAGGCTTCCTGTAGACACACTGAAGTGAAGCTGAAAAGACTCCTGTCCTGTATTCTTTAATTGCCCAAGAAACAGGATTTACTTTGTGTGGTCCTCCAAGTGAAAGGGCAGCCTATCCCTGCGAATGATGTGTGGTATGCTGGGAAAACTCCCCAGAGAATTCTCTCACAGATCTCTTTCTTACTTTCAACTTTCTTCTGCGCTCACATTGCGATCTACTGGAATGTTCCTGCCCAAATATCCACATGCAGCTTCACATAGCTGCGCAGCTTTCAACTGCCTTGGACCTAAAATTAGCCAGCAATGCCATACTTTATTCATAAAGATGAGCGACAAAGGAGAAATGGCTTTATTTACGCAGAGGAGCAACGTGCGTGTGATTTGGGTGCTGCATGCCTGAGGTGGGTGTTTTCCACCCTGCTCCTGCTGGTAGGTCCAGAGGAACAGTTGGGTGTCCACCAGCATGGCCCCACAGCCTGACCTGCCCTGCACATACAGTACGAGTGCAAGGAAACCAAGTAAGAGCTCTTCTACATCACTAGACCTTACTCTGCTAGGAGATTTTAAGTACATAGATAACAATTTGCAGCATCAGGGCCAAGTACTGCCCTACTACCACAGGCCAGCGGTGCCCATTTGTCAGGATGCACACAGCTGCCCGGAGAACAGTACAGAGCTGCTCCTCCCAGGTCACTGGAAACACAACCTGCGAGACCCTGGATCCAGGGAATTCTTGCATGTCACTCACAGCCACAAGCCCTGTCCTCAGCTTTGTACAGACACTCTTTGCTGGACTTGGAAGAATATTTCTCCAATTTCTGACAACCCAAGGTGCATCTCCTCTCTCCTCGGTGAACTATCACAGTATGTGTCAACACGGAAGTCTCCTACCCGGCACTGAGGTCACTGGCTGGATACCCCACTGTTTCTTATCAACAGCCACCGGCATTTCCTTACCACACCTGAAACCCGTGCAGAAACGAGGGGTTTGATCAGAGCACTGGAACTGCGGCGAGCTGAGGTAAGAATCAGTAAAACTACTGACATCACTGCTGGCAACCCGAGAAAAGGGAAAACCTGCGTTTAATCTATTTTCTATTCACCACCAGTTTCAACTGGAGTCCCCAGTAACGCAGTTTGTGGTTGACTTTATGGAAAAAATCAGCGACGCAAGAAAACCATGCGGAAACAAACGAGCATCTTTAGAAGTTACTACGAGGTACCTCTGACAAGTAGCCTCTGCTCAACATCTGGTACAGCACACCCGCAGATAAAACTCACCCCTGCTCCAGCTGGGAGCGCTGTCTCCTCCAATCTATTAGCCCGGGCGGGATACGGAACAGCGGGCTGCAGTTCCCGCTGTGGCTGACGGCCTGATCTTAAATCCAGTAACTAAAAATAAGCTGATCCCTCACTTGGTTTCCATCATCGAGAGGCTGGAGAAGGAGAGGGGCGCTCAGTCTGACCTCTCCAGCAGCAGCGTCCAGACAATTTAATAATCTCTCTTTCGTGGAGTTAACAGAGTTTTCATGCACAGAAGAGGTGTGTTGTTAAAATACACTCTAAGTGTGAGCCTTACTCCTTCCTCACCATCCACTCTCTTTCAAAAGTAACCAAGAAGGAAAAGATATATCAAAAGAAACAAAAGAGAAAACTCAGGTGATCTTCAAGCCAATTTAAACCCGTTTGCTATTAAGGGCCAATAAGGTGTCTTGTCCCTCAACACCAACAGAAACACCCTTCCAGCGGGTCGTTTCATTCCAACACACGCACAGCAGTGTGCAGCTGCTGAAGGCATCCTTCCTCTGGGCAGGTACAACCAGCTGTCTTCAGAAATCCCCACAAAGCGAACACCTCAACTAGTCCCGAAAAACTCATTTACCACTCCTGTCTCTGTGACACAGACACAAGTCCTCTGCTCGCCTTCGGTGAGGTGCTCATGGTGCATACTTCCTCAGAGGCTGGATTTACCACTGTGTGTTTGCGTTCCCCGTTTCCTCGTGCTGTCATCACGAGCAGTGCCCGATTACGTTTTTCTGGGCATTACTAACACGTGCACCAGCACCGACATGGGAAGGATCCCTTTCGGAGAGGTTAGAAACAGTAACTGAAATCTGAACTGGCTCAAACAACGTCTCTTCAGAGAGACACACACAGGCAGTGCCGCTCCCCCACCTCCCAGGCGCTCGGAGGAGCAAAGGAATGCAAAGAGAAACAAGGGTTGCTCCAGTATGTTAATTGCAGCCTGAAAACGAACAAAAGGAATTCAAAATAGAACTAAACAAAGTAATTACAACATTGTCGTTTCACTTGACAGGCTGTAATCTACATTTAATAAGCCCAGATAAGCTTGTCTTCATTGTGGCCCAAAATGCCTGTTTCAGCTTTCTTGTGAATGTCCTAAGTGGGGAATTACTGAGGATCTGGTTTCACCAAGCCCTTCCCTGTCAGGCCAAGTGACCGCATTTGGCGGTTTCATCCCCTTTTTCTTCCTCACGTGGGTAATCGCTCAGTGATGAGGAACCTGAGGACCAGGAGCAGACAGCACATTCTTTCTGCTGTGAGCTCAGGCACAATCCACTCCACATACAGCACTGCAAAGGTGTCACCTGCACCACAGAGGAAGGTTCTCCTCTTTTCCCCAGAAAGAGAAGGTGGGAAAAAAATAAAAACAAAGAGACTTCTAAAAGAAGACGATGGGCAGAACTAGGTTCTTGCATTTCAGAACCCATTTCCTGGGGCGTAAGCGCAGTGGGAAAACACCACCTCAGCCACACGCATTCACTGGGCGAGCTTCTGCCCTGCAAGGAATTCAGCTGCTTGATTCCAACCAACCTCATGGCTGCTGAATCCTCCTTTTCATTGCCCTTCTGCGAGTCCGTATTTCACAGCCCTGTCTGGCTCCCCAGGCCCACAGCCAAACGTTGCCACTTTCTCCTCTGCTCTTCTGACCCGACGGTATCACACTCGTTCTCTGCCAGACTGACTTTCCTCTGCCGACACGTTAGAAAGCCCTACGGAAATAGTCTCAGCTACCTCGAAACTGCTCTGGTGACACACGCTAGACTGGGCGAGTTCCACCTTCGAGCAAGGATTCGCACCATTCAGCTTCGCTGGAGCCATTTCCCTCCCCACGGGCGAGCGCGGGGGAAAAGCAGAACAGACAGAAGAAAAATGGCATTTAAAAGGCAGCCCTACAGAAGCCCCACAGGGGGATAACCTGGCCAGCTGACCTCCCCTTTGAAACTCTGCCAGTGCAAATTAAGTAGCTCGTCTGCAGCACTGCTGGCAGCCGCACGGGAAGGAAGTCTGCAGTGATTCTGGATGAAACACTTCCTCAATCCCCAACAACAGCACATTAAATATCAAAAAAGGATAATAAAGAGGTGCTGGAAAACACATTCTGAACAACACGCCAAGAAAAGAGCGGAGGGGAGAAGAGCAAGCGAAATGTCACGAGGCTGACAGAACCGCAGCATGGAGCTGGGGAAGCCAAGGTGGAAGCAAAGCCTCCATCACTGCGACGCTGTTTGCTGTGCCTTGACACAGCGACTGCTCCAGACGGCAGAAACTTCAGCTGAAAACACAGCAGAGGTGGTGCTTCAGTGAAGGAAAGGGAGGTGGCCTTTGGCCAACAGCAAAGAGCAACAGCAAAGCTTAACAATTAATTAACCACAGATTTGGCTGTTCCTGAAGATACCACCATCAGTCTGAGCTCAAAGGAACTGCATTAACTGCTCTGACCCAAGGTCTTCTCCTTTGCAGACCCAGAAGATAACAAATCTGATAAGTCTATGACACCTGACAGAAATTGTCTTTGGTAAGAATGTGTTTTCTGGTATGTCCACATACTCTCACAACCTCTTTCTAGTCATTCGCACTTGCCTGACCTGAGCGTCCTGCCTCCTCCCTCTCGGCCCCACACTGTGGACCTCCGGAGTCCAAAGTCATTCTCCTCTCCCCAGCACTTCAAGCCTGATGTCCAGGACCCACAACACTGCAGCTGACAGCTGCGACCCGAGCAGCCGCCCTGCTCCGAAGCCTCCCCACGACTGAGTGTGGGGTGGGGGACAGACAAAACGTCCACCCACCTCTTCCCTAGACAGAATTTCCCTGTGAGGAGGAGGAAGTCATGATGTCTCAAACACACACACACGGAAACTGTGACATCTAGGAACTGGGTTCGTGCCTCAATCCTCCTGTATATCTCTGTGTCCTGCCTGTGCGATGAGAGCTGCCCCTGATAGAAGAGCTCCGATGGCGCCGGGGGCCAGGCAGCCGGGTGGCTGCCCAGCGCCCACATGGTGACAGATGCAGGGCAGCATCTGGACAAGGTGCTATAAATAGAACATTGGACCAGCTGCATACCGGAGAGAATGGAAAGAACTGGAAAAAAACGCTTCGCTCCCTGACCACCACCTCCTTGCTGCAGAAGAGCGCGTGCCCTGTGGGAAATACTAGCTTCTTACTACACGATCTTCAGCTATGAGAACGCATGTGCGTGAGGGTAGGGCAAAAGCGTCAGTGGTTCAGACAACAGATAATGCCTGAGAACTTGGTGACTGTATACATGGCCAAGTGCTGTTCCATTCCACAACAGATTGATAACACATAGTAAACTCTACGGGCAAAGAGAACTTTTACCTGGAAGAAGAAACAAAACTCCAACATAAGAAAATAAGCCTGTCCTGGTAGAACGAGAGGTCTGCCCTTGCACTGCCATGGCTTTAGCAGTCAAGATGCTTTGGACGGTGATGGGTTACTGTCAGAACAATGGCCAGCATGTTAATGAGCTCTGAGGTGCTTCATGGGCGAACTATTCACTGCACCATGGAAATACTTGTTTGTATATAGATTGGGTTTTCAAAACAGCTGTCATCCAATTTCTTTCCAGAAACCATAGTAATGAGAAAATAGTAAACACAGAGTCATGAGAGGGCAAAACGTAACATGACTGTGATTCAAACCTGTGGAGCTACCTCCAGTTTGGAGGGCATGGACAGAGGAAGGAGCACCAGCAGCCTCTGGGGAGGGGGGACCCAGTTTGGATACAGCTCTGAATTGAACCCAAGTTATAAAAACCATCAGAAAAAACTAGGCTTTTGGTGTTGCTTTGTTAAGAGTTCCATCCAGTGAAGCCCTAAAAGCCTGAACAACTGCCAATATTATATTTTAAAGTTCCAAACAGCTTAAATGGACTAACCTTCACTGGTTCAGTTGCCATGATTTCAAAGGGGAAGCTAATCAACAGTCACGTTAATTATCTGATATAATTTTAACACCAATCTAGCAATCTGAAACTGTATAATTACACGAGCAGAAGTCAAAGTAGGCAAAAGTTTTTCTCATATCAGAATTTGCAGCCAGACATTTTAATGCAGTAATTCTTACTTAAATACACTAAAAAACTCCCAGAAGCCAAGCGGAAATTTTTCAATGAAGTTGTTCACAACAGGATCAGTACGAAGCTCAGGAGATGATAGATACTGCTCTGCTGTGACACAGAAATCTCCCATCAGCTGTCTCAGCTGGTGCTGAGGAAAATCCTTCAGAAGCTGTTAGGGTACGTCAATTGAAAACTAAAAGCATACAGTAATACAAACTAAAGGCTCAGGCTGCACGTGAAAGGGCCTGTACATGCTATCACAGCTCACGGAGGAGTCTCAGTTAGTCAGCGACTGAAAACACCCACTGAACATCTACCTTGACAAAATATATAACAATTCACCCTTACCATGCTGCAGGACGGCATGGTATCAGCTCCAAGTGGAAAGTTCTCCATGTTCCCACAACTTGCGACACAAACTCAGACCTTTGGCCAGCCAGTCTGCCCAGCTGAGAGAGGAGCTGTTAACACAGGAAGACTGGGTGAGCCGTCCCTAACTGGGAGAGGAGCTGTTAAGAGCCTTGGAGGGCTCACCCAGTCTTCCTAACCCAGAGAGGAGCTGTTAATGGCCATGACTTTCCTAAGGGCCGTGTGTGCCCTCTCTCCATCATGCCTTCCTACAGCTGCCAAAGTCTGTGTTACAGCCCAGCCACACCACACAAAAGCCATCAACCAAAACACCCTGAAGTAACTGTTCACCACACACACACACTTCCTTTTCCTTCCAAGTGACTTCTCGGTGGATTGCCCCACTGGCAGCTAGCTGAACATCAGCCAGTTGAGGGACAAAGATGCTCATCTGCTGCAATGCAGAGACATAGCCAGCACAACCCCAAAGATGGAGTGGTGACGGGAGAGGACCCGAGGGGCAGCACAAGGAGCACCATAACTGGGCAGACACGGCAGGTCATGCCAGACTGGAGAACCCTTGGCTGGTGCTGGCTGCTCATGTTGGCTTTCCTGGAGAGATGGAGCTCGTGTAACTGGCAGAGTGGAGAGCAGAGCTCTGTCCGGGGTGGACAATTCCCTTTAACCACCCCAAACAGAGACAATGCAGGCTTTCACCTGGCTTTTTACATGAAAATCTTCTTGTAATACACATTTTCAGAAGAATAACCAACTTCCTCCTAGGGCACATCCTGGTGGTAGTTTCCAAGCTAGCTCATCTCAGACAGAGTTTTGCTAGCACAAGCTTTGCGTAACTGTTAACACAGCTTGTTATTAAAAGCCCCACAAACCCCCCTCTTCTGCTACTATTTTTATGTGTCAGGTGTCTTCCAGATGGGTTTAAGAACACATCCACACATTCTTCCACACTCTGACTTCCTTTCCTGTCTCAGATGCCTCCTTGCTGCCGCTATATCACTTCTCAGCTTAAACACTCAAGAGAGGAATAAACAACCCCATTTTCCTGCACTGTCCTTTCAATCAGAGCAGTCTTACAACAATAAAAAATGATGATATATTCAGACATGTGTATTTTAAATGGTGAACGGGCCACTTTGGTGATATGATGTGTATGAAACGCAGAAAACATTAACCCACTTCACTGAACAATGCCAGGCTTCAGCGCTGGCGAGGTCACCGAACGAATGCAAGTACAAGAAGGCAGAACAGGGTTGTTGGGAACAACCCACAGTTGCAATTTAGACTCTGTGATTAAACCGACGAAGAACACAGATGTCTCCCAACATTTGGCTTTAAAAGGTTTAAAGGTTCCCTTTCGATTGCGGTTCACTGCTGCAGCCTTCGCTGAGACCAAAGCCCAAATTCAGTCAGCCCCGGTCTACTAGTAGCAGCAAACGGACGTGAGCTCAGGGAGAGTGGGTACACAGTGGGTACATGAGAGCTGTGGTAAGGGTTGTCCACAGGGCACGGGCTGCTCCCGCGCCCAGCCCAGCGCCCCAGCTGCGGCTTCTGACTCCGGCAATTGTCTTAGTGCAAGCAGTTCTATAAGCCAACACCGCTTTTCTTTTTTATTTAGGAAACTGATGGGCAACTACAAACAATACACTTATAATGTTCTAATCTATATTCTGTAAGATGTAAACAAGTGCCCATTACTCAGAGGCCGCAGAGGAGCGGAGTATTGAAGAGCAATAGGAAACAGCTGCATTCTCCTTTCCCAATCGTCTGAATTTCTAAAGCATCCCCTCTTTAAAATATTCTCCATACAAATCAAAACATGTTGTGCCTGAACGAAGGAGAAACCAACAAAAGCATTTGAAAATGCTGCATTGCCTGCAATTTTACGCAGACTCCAGCCTGAGTAGATGGGTACCTCGAAGGGCCGAGCACCCCTGGGAAGGGCTGAGCATCCCCGGGAAGGGCCCTGCTGCCAGCACAGCGAGATACAGGCACGCAGAGGCACCTGCTGCACAGAGCACCCAACCTGACACCACAACCATTCCGAGGAGTGCGGTTGGTGCGAGCCTTCCCCTGCCACAAAGCAGTGCCCACACGCAGCTCCGTGAGCTGTGCTCCAGCAGCAACCCGGAGCACCCAGGCCAGGCAGGGAGCAAGGTCTTCCCAGACGGGGAGACAGCCATGGTGACAAACCCAGACAGCATCTTCTGCGTGTCTGCAGACTCGCAGGAACAAACCCGCACAGAGCCTGCAGCCAGGATTTCAGACGTTTCATACACAACACAAGCCCACCGTCCACAAACCTGCCCGAAGTCGACAGGAATTGACGATTTTCTTACCAGCATATCCCCAGATCACCTGTAGCTGCCCAGCGGTGTCTTGGCTGCCCCCTCACAACACAGGCTGCTGCCAGCAACCAATCTGGCAACTCACTTGCTGTGTTTCTAGTAGTTTTGTTGATTTTAATTACTCGGTACAGTTTTTATTAAACCTAATGAAAAGAGAGCTTCTGTAGGGGCTCAGATCTTTTGTGAGAACAGGAACTTGACTTCTACTTTCCATGACTTTAACCTTTATCAGAAAAAAAAAGCTTAAAGGAGGCCCTGGTATACATGATACTAAAGTCAAACTATGGTAACGAGCAGCATCTGGCCTTCCCATGGTTCTAATCCATTCTCTGCAGTTGGTGGTGATTGTTTCTGTGACCATCAAATAAGGTGTTAAGTCCACATATGCCAACATAAAATAAAAGACAAAATTTAATCTAGTGTCTACACAAATAAAAAAAAAAATTCAAGCCCCTCCATCTTAGAGGCTGCAAAGACGACAGGAAAACAGCAGCTGTTTATAAATGGGTGTAACACGGGTCTACCAGGAGGGAACTCGTTCCTCGCTTTGACTTTGAAAAGAATCTGTCTGTTCTCCGGATTAAGTTACAGCAGAGAGGCCCCGCCAGCCCCTCTTCACCTTCTGTGGATTTGGCCCCGTTCCAGCCCGGGAAGCTCACTGCTCTGCCTGCTCCACCATGGGCAGTTCTGCACGCAGCCGCAACTTTATTTTTAAACTTATCGGCTGGGTGGTGGGAAGTCAAAATCACTGCAGTGGATTACTTTGGTTTTAATTATATTATCAATTGTGAAAAATGCCACTTACCATTTGAAAGGCAATTACTGAACACGTCCTGTTCACAGTGAGGAACACCTCCAACTCTTCCACCGTTTCACAGATACCTTTACTTTTGGCTAAAGCAGGTAAGGGGTTCGAAGCGTGGGCCAGCGTTGAGGCCCAGGTACCCCACGCAGTGAGCCAGGGCGCGCGTGTGCCTGCGCTGCCGTGCACCTCCAGCAGCCAGCAAACCCCCGGACACGTTAACTGTAGCCCAGCAGCTGCAGTCGCTCCAGCTCAGAACCCTGCTGCACTGCCTGCATGGGCTGGTATGCACCAACAATTACTCCTGCCCTACAACTGAACGCAAGAGCCCATGGACAGCGTGGAAGCGGGCCAGTGAGCTCTTCCAGCGGAAGGGTTGGTTAGTGTTAGAAACCATAGCATTGGTTTTCCAGTACCAAGCATAACCATCAGCTGAGGGAGGGGTTTTAAAAAAGGTGGAAAGATGGTGTCAGCTCTGTTTCACGTACAGCAGGGTATTTACAGCAACCACACTGAATGCAGAACAAGCAGGAGTGTCATACGTGTCACTAACAGGACCATCATGCTGCTACTTTTCTTTTACCAAGCCCATGCAAACACTCACACAAAGTGAGCTCAGAGCTCCAGGTTACACCAAGAAATGACGTGAGGTCACATCACAACAAAACAAAGCATGGCATGGGATTCACCCAGACCAAGACCCTGCCACCCGTGCAGCCCAACTGCCCTGAGCAGCGCTTCCTGCCAGCCCTCTCCTCTGTCCACTACCTGAGCACTAACCACTCCGTGAGACACCCACACATGTTCGCCAGTGTCCATCCGTACTAAGGGACAGCTTGAATCCCTTCAGATTGCAAAGTGTATCCCACACTTGGCTGGCCCTTCTGCACAGCCTCACACAGCGGTTGGGAACCATCACACTACCAGTACCTATTTCTGTAATTTTGGAAAGACTACAATGAGCCCTGAGACAGTGCAACGGTTAATGAAAACATTTATTAGGAGAAACACTAAGGCAGAAACTTCTGTCATTGTCTTTCATTTTCACAGAATATTTTTAAGGAATTCAACTTAATTTTTCTTTCCCTGTCCCCCAAAGGGCCTAACAAGGCATTGAGAACTACCAATAAAAGACATCATGGCCATACAGGTATTTTCACGTCAAGCAACTACACAATGATGTTGCTTTCTTCTACTGTGAGAGGTCATGGTACGTAGGGGAGGAGACCGCACTGAGCCAGCGTGTGGCCGCGGCGCTTGCAGGGCTGTACGTGGCAGCACTGCCGTGCGGGTCTATGAGCAGAGCTGCTGTGAGAACCAACACCTCTGTGGTTCCAACACCTCCGGGGTTCCTGGGTGGCTGCGGGTTGAAACTACAGCGAGAGCCAAGCTGAGCACCATGGGGGAAAGGAGGGGCCCAGACAAGCAAGTTGCCAAGGAAGAAGGTACAGGGGGAGCCTGAGCTCGTTCTGTGGAAATAGGAGGAAGTAAATTAAAGAGTTGATCTTACCCTGCAAAGCAGATTGAGATGGCAAAAGGACAGATGCCTGGTTTTAAGTAACATGAAATACAAGGGGGTTTATGGGGCACCATCTACTCTTCCATACCCCACCTGAATTCCAGTTACAGCAGGCAACTGGAGCTAAGTATGAAAAGCCACAAATCTCACAGTCTGAGGTGACCTCCAGGGAGATGTTTGAGCTAACTTTGTACTAAACAAGATTCCAGCCCTCTCACAGTGACTGTGCTACCGCAGAACACCCAGGACAGGACAACCATGCCCATCAAAGCACCCTGTGATTGTGGGAACAGAGAGGCTGAAGAGATTATGTGGATACCTCACATATTTCTCCAAGGGTGACATAAGGAATTTTCTGCTCACAGTACTTCAGGGATGAGAATTTGATTGGGCAAAATATCAACAGCAAGGCTCTATCTCAGCAATCCCCACATGTGACCTGCTACGGTGCCTCCTCACTGCAGCAGCGGGATTAGTGAGCCTGCCGTGGGAACACCACCGCGTCTGACGTTCTGCAACAGGGAAGGGCTGGGATCCAGCCTGCAGGCAGAGGCTTGCAGCCTTCAGCACCTCGTAGTTTTACTACAGTAACTCCTCCACTCCACCCTCATGTGCAACAGACGGGCTGCCATCCTTGCTCCAGCCAGACTTCAGAATGCAGTTTATCCGACAGCTTCTCAGCTGGTTTTCTCCCTTTCTAGCAGGCTCCTTCCACATTGGACACAAGCAAGCTGCCCCTTTCCTGCCCATGGTGCCGGCCTGCAGCTGGCTGCAGCAGCCAGGGATGGTTGGAGCTGCGTGGTCTCCCCTGCCTTTCCCACGCCCCTGGCGGCTCGCTGGATGCAGCTGCCCAGGGAGCCTTCCCGACACGCTGCGTTATGGTCCGATACCTCATCATTAGAGGAGAGTATTTGAGACAGCTTTTGCCAACCTCTCAAAGCTAAATCACTGAGGAGAGCTGCCAGTCCAGCTGCCAAGAGGAATACATAGATATCAGGCAGCTGGATTAGATTTCAGTTTCTGCTCTACAAAAATAGCTGGAAAAAACCCCAACTTCCATAGAAATAGAGAAACTGGATGAAGTTGCTACGGTTTTCTCAGCTGGGAGCCCCAGCTTTCCTCCTCCAGCAGTGCTCAGGCTGGAAGGCTCTCTGTGAGCATCCACCCGTACCCCATGCTTTCAGCAGCTCCGCCACGGCAAGGGACACGGGGGGAGTGTGGGACCCACCGCTACCGGCAGCCAGGTTCCAGCTCCACACCAACCCCAGTACCTCGCACGCTGCCTGTGTTCAACACTCTCTTACTTACCCCCATGGGAACCAAACCCACCAACATCCTTGTCGTTCCACGCTCAGGTCGCCAGTGTCAGTGCCCATGGTGCTACCAACCACTCTGTGTTCTTCTGGTGCCTTTTTTCCACCACCAAGAAGGGCTTTCAGGTCACCTCATCAAACCCGTTTAATGCAAATTAAAAGACTATTTTGATCACTAAAGACAGTATCAACACTTCAGAGTATTCTCATTGCAGAGGGTGGAAACACTAGACACTGTCAAAAATGAACCAAAAAAGGTATAGAGCTGACTCAAATGGTAAATATTAAAGACTGTTCACAGAACAGTAAATATTGACATTTTGATGGAAGTATTTAATAATTTAATAAGAAAGCATTCTCCTGGCCAAAGAAGAAAAGCTGGTTTGGATTTTGTGTTTGGTTGGTTCTGAAGTTATTGACCAAGCTTTACTCCACACACTGTTATTCAGTAGTTAAAAAAGACATTAAAAAGTCACCCCTGCCCCGCTACTCCTTCCCCAAGCAGAGGCCCTTTTTCTGCACTCCACGCAGCAGAAGCGTACTGCTGAGATTTATGGTCTCCTTCACAGAAAGACTTTCACATAACTTAGGATTAATTTACACTTTGAGCTATCACATTTTCCTGCAGTTATGGAAAGAGGGGACAGGGAAGGCAGGGGGGAAAGCAGGACAAGCTCTCACAGGGCTCATACTCCGCTCGTGTTCCTGCAGGACAGCTATGCGCCAGCACGAAACATTCAGCAGGCTGCATCCACCTGAACCACAATGACTGCTGGCGCAGCCTTCCTGGAGATGGGTTCTAGAGCAGCTGGGCACCAGGCAGAGGCAAAGCTTGACTGTGTCCACGTTTAGATACAAACTTGCCCTTGTCCTGCAGGATAAAATACAATGTAGAACATCACACTAAAAATGGGACGTTTATTTCTCTGCTGTAAGAAACGGAAGTTAAAAATAAAACAGAAAAGCACTGCTTTTGAAAAGAATGGCCTCGCTGTTTTTTCTATTTCTCTTGTTATGCCATTTTTAGCAGTTGTTCAAACTGCTGTTTTTCAGCCTTGCAGTCCCTCCAATCTTGAAATTATGCAAAAACTCCAAGATCTCTTTATTAATCCGTCTTTTCGATGACTTCCACCCAAATTAATGCTAAAAATACAGCACAGAAAACCACTAACAGCACTAGGCTTGCCGCCTCCCAGTGACGAGTGGTTACCACCCAACAAGCCACTGCGAGACTGAAGTGAACTGTGAGGGTTTAAAAAAGAGCACGTTTACTCGAGAACAGCGCAATGTGCTACCCCAGGCTGCAGCCCTTGCGTTCTTCAGTTACAATTCAGTGCCTTCTAGCCATGGGTTTTACCCTTGCTCTGGAGCAAGGTCCACCCCTGCAGCGGGGGTAACGCTGAGATGGGGCAGAGGGGGAAGAGCTCCCTGGGACACAGCCAGGTGCTGAGGATACGCTGCGCTGACAAAGCGCTAAGCAGCACGTCTGGAGCCTTGTTGCATAAAGAGCAGAGTACCTGCTTACCACCACACTCTGGGGGCAGCTAAGTCTGAATAAAATCTTATCACTTATAGCTGAGCACCATCCCAAATCTCTCCCTGTAATCTGAAAGGAAAATCAGGAGTGTGACCCAGATGCATCACATTCCCAGATGGACTTCCCAGTATTTCCTTCCTGGCTAAAAAGAAGGGCATTTTTTCCAGCCTGCAACGAAGCAACAGCCATCTCAAGTTGCAGTACAGTGAATACAAGCAAGCACATCAAGAGTCTCCCTTGGAGGTGCAGCTTCTGATCACAGGCAAGAGAGAGATGCTCCACATCTCCCACTTAACTCTTCCCTGAATGCGAATAGACTGGTGAGTGAACGACACAGAGATCCCTCTGAGCCTAAGAGCTCAGCAACCTAAGAAATGCCCAGCTGGGCGTTCATGCCCCAGACCAATGCTTCGTCTAGCCCAAAATATGTCTCGAGAGGGCAGGAAAGGCGCTATTTGGAGAGAACCCACAAACCATGCTCTGCGGCCCACTGCCTTCACACTCTACCTGCTGACCATGAACTCTCCTAACTCTCTTTGGAGCCTGCCTACACGGCCTGTTTGCAAAACATCCTCTGGCTGCCCCTTGCATAAATTCTCTACGTGCTATGACAACAAACGCTGTATTTCACCTGTCCTAC
The DNA here is from genome assembly GCF_000710305.1 of Buceros rhinoceros silvestris. Lineage (NCBI taxonomy): Eukaryota > Metazoa > Chordata > Aves > Bucerotiformes > Bucerotidae > Buceros > Buceros rhinoceros. The sequence continues at coordinate 55,482 of NW_010394877.1, forward strand.
ACCGAGCCCCAACCAGTTTCATCAAGGGTCCTGTAATTCTGGTCCTGCAGGGTTTCTGTCAACAGGAGTTCTGCCTTGGCCGTACCCACCAGCTCCAGGATTTTGCAACCCTCGATCACATCGCCCCGCTCAGCCTCTCTCCTCCCCACTCAAGCCTTTTAAGTGACGCAGCTCCGCACACGGCAGGGACACCACCCCCGCACAGAGGGCTGCCCTCTCTGTAGGACCACTGCTATCAGGTACTAACTGCACCTTCGTAAGAGGGGGGCACAGAAACTGTGCCCAGTGCTCAGACTGCGGTGGGCACAGCAGTATTTTAAACTCCAACAGGGTGACACCATTTTCTTGCCCTCAGCACCATCTCCTGATGATGCTGAAAGGCACTGCCCAGGGCTTTCCGGCTTCTTCTCAGGTGACTGGTGCTCCCCATTGCAGACAATGATTCTGGAGAACTGTCAGTGGCAGCCACGAGGCCCCTCTTCCACGTTGCAACCCTCAGTTCCAAGTTCAGCATTACACAAGCGTGGTTTAGCAGAATTTTTTCCTTACTGGAAAAAATGTATGTTTAAAAACGTATGTTTACCTATGCTGACGTTCGCCTACCGCGTTTCTGCCCAGTCAGTCATGTGATGGCCTTCTGGAATTCCTCACCACTGACACAGCATCCAACTACCCAAAAGGAATGGTGAAACCATTTTTCATCAGAACTGGAATTATTTTGAGGCTGGTGCAAGTTAACAAATCAAGCTGTTGCTTTCAGTGATGCCTAGAAGCCACAGGAAAGGCAACTGAGATCCACCAAGACCACCACAGCTGGTTTTATCATTGTGGGAAAGTTACCAGAGACAGGAGATTTATTAAGCAGGACAGAAATCAGGTGCAAAATTTAACTGAAAAAAAAGAAGCCCTACACATCACACCTCCACGACTGATGATGGAGAACAGGACAAAACCCACAATGGATCATCCACAGAATTTAGACTGTTCCTGGATGGAGCTACTTGACCGCTGCTATGGAGGAAATCTGTTGCCCTGTAAGAGCAGCTCTGGTGATGATGTATGACCAGACAGCAGGTCCCTAACGTCAATTCTATCTGCCAGCTGTCAGTTCCCGCTTTTACCTTACAATGAAAAATGACTGTCAAGGAGATCTTCAAAACTACCTTTTAAAAAGTTAATGTAAAAATCCAGCTAATGCTGGCGTGGTTTCCATCATCGTACCCGTCTTCCCAGTATGGATGTAAAGCAGGACATAACGAACAATAAAAGCAGAAAACCCATTAAAGAAGAAAACCAATTTTTGGTTCTCAAATGAAAAACCTTGTAAACTTCTGTGCACTCTTCTATAGGTGGTTTCTGGTTTGTTTTCCTACGAGTCAGAAGTAACAAAACACACCCAGTGACAGGCACGGCAGAGCCACACTAAAGACACAGCAGCTCTTGAACGTGATGGGCAGTGACGCAGCAAGCCCTCCTTTCCGAACCAAGACCGTCCGGGGCCGAGGAGGGATGCTGTGAGCATCCAGACAGCTATGCAAAGCTCTCTTCTCAGCTCTTCTCCACGAAGCTCAGAACAGGAGCAAATCAAAGCTATCAAACATGGGAAGCCTCAGAAAGTTTGGGGAAGAAGTAAAACAAAGGATTTGAGTAATAAGGAATTTCACAAAGTAGATTTCAATGCTGTTGCGGAGCTGCCTTAAGGGAGAGCCGCTTGACGCGTTAAGCTGCATGGGGCTCTGCACTGCAGCCTCTCAAACCCAACCACAGAATCAGCGGCTCCAAATTCCTCTTGTGAGCATTGGCAAAGAGCAGTTCAGCTGCATGGCTGTTTCTTCACCAACAAGCCATTACTTTCCAGTTCTAAACAGGAAAGGTCTTTGCCTCAACACTGAAATAAAACCCGTTAACATTACTGAAGGACACAGGTCTCTCGGGAAAACCCCCAAACATTCCTACCTGTATGAATTTCTGTCTTCCACTTCCCCTACAACTCAGATGAGCTTTGCACTCAGAGTTAGTCCGTTTCCCATTCGCAGATGAAAGGTGCACACTCAGCCCACTGAAGTGAGGCTGTTCTCAAACACTGCTCCTTTCACCCTAGGGATCCTTCCCTACCTTGTCCAGCTCTAGACGTTCTATGCACTTTGATCACACAAGACATTCGAAAAACTGAGATGTTCTTAAACACTACGACTACTCCCCAGCCAACTCCACGTCAGGGCAGCTGCCTTTCCCTTAGGAACAGTGAGGACTTCAGAGACAAGTCTCTTACTCTACAGAGCTTCTATTTCAGCTCCTCACATTTTACTTTCCTTACACCTTGGTATGGAGAACCTGTTTTCAAAACATTCTGAAACCTGTGTATGCAACAACAACTTGTTAGCCAGTAAGTTGCCAGTGTACACACAGTTGCGACACTGGCACATGCTAACTCGGGTTTCTGGTTCTTCGCCCTGCACACTCTCAGTTTGTTTAACTCAGGAGAGCTGAAAAAGGCTGCTCCTATCACATCTACCTTGGCACGTATGACTAGTCCTCCCTGAAGCAGCAATCTGCCCCAGGTAAGTCAGTGGCAACAAACAACATCATTTATAACCTGTTTAAGACAGGCAAAGGCTACGTGACAGACTTTACAGGTCGTCTCTCTCCTCTTTCCAATTCCCTGCTCTACTCAGTAGACCAAACCTTTCCGTTTCTCCAATCTGCATTTGCCATTACAAACCAGTAGATTCAAAATCCCTTTAAAACATAGAGTGCTCAGTAAGAGAAAACAGAGAAGCTGGCAAATGAAATTAAACTCTTCAAGTGCCTTAAAGCTGCACTTAGAATTTCTGATACTTCTTGTTTTACAACTCTGTCCGCTGTGGCAAAGAAACATTCGCAAAGGCCACTTGGCAGTGATCAGTCTAGTCTCAAACCACAGCTGGGACGTCCGTGGAGGACGCATGAACCCTCAGTTGACTGTACGTGTGTTTACTTCGACCTGTTCTGAGCTATTTGAGCCAACAATCAATCTGAGCTTCCCTGGACTGCAACTTTCATCTGTTAAGGCATTAAGTGATTAAGGGAGATGACAGGTTAGTGCATCTAGATGGTTATCTGTTATCCCACATCTCTTACGGACTGGTCACGCTTGACTGCCAGGTAATGGACACAGAATAGAGGAGTAAACTTACAACAGTTTCAGCCAAGACTTCTCTGCAAGATCAAACTACACCGCTCTGTCAGTCCGTTCAGAGTCTTGCTTGGGTAAATGACACTGGGTTTTGCTGGTAGATCAGCACATCCTCAGGAGCCCTGGAAAACCCGCAGGGACACTGCAAAACAAGAGAGGTGCCAATACCTGCTGCTGAGAAGACGCTTCTGCCCCTGAAACAAGCCAAGCCCGTGGCATTGCAGGCAGAGCCAGGACTGTGCATGCAAGTGGCACAGACCCTGTTTTGAGTTCTGCTCACAGCAGTGGAGTGCCGAAGTGTCCCCTCACAGATAACCCTGTCACCCGCCCTAGGGAAATACAAGCCCTGTGATTTGCACACCACAAACACCAGATTGAGTGGTCTGAGGAAGAGCCATTTTGCAGCACGGAACAGGAATTCTACTGCTAATTAAAAAGTCTGAAGTAAAAAGAATTGCAACGTAAAACAAACGGCCAAGTTGCAAAAGAAACAGTATATACATACTGCCAGCGATAATGAAAAAAATATTACACGTGCACTTTTAAAAAGCAAAGTCCCTGCAGTGCTGGCGAGCGGCGTGCTCACGCCAGGCTGTGCTGACTCAGGAGAATGCAATCCCCCAGCTCACCATGGAACAGGTTTTCCTCCAACAGCTGATGCCTCCTACTCGCCCACAACCCTCCGTGGCCTCTCCAGCAGCAGCAGACACGAAGCTGCCAGCTGCTCCGCCAGCCAGCTCCAGCGGGTGGTAGCACTTTTAAAAGAACAGCAACTCCAGCCGCTGACAGCGGACACCTCAGTACCTGGCTTGGAGCAGCAGTCGCCCTCCAGCTCTGGGGAGACGGCAGCCACAACCAGCTCCTACGCTCGCAGGCAGCCAGGTGCTTCCTTCACACTTAGTGCTTCTGAGTGACATGTCTCCAGATTAGGATCCAACCCAGCAGATCAGGTAGCACCAAAAAGAGGGTTTTCGTTCTGACTCTCAGCAGCCGCCTTAGTCCTTTCATTACATGTATCCGTGGAGGAAAAGCAAAGCTGGGCAGTAAGTCAGCCTCCTGTGACAGCTTCCCTGTGCTTCCTCCGGCGCCTGTGACCCTGCGGCTCTTGACCCGAGGCGCTTAAACGTGTCTAACTCCACAATAACAACATCTATCGAAAAGTAAATATTTGATGATTTCTAAACCACAGGAATAAAAGTTCAAAGGCTGATCTAGAAATATTTTTAAATTACCTTAGGAAGGGAAAGGAAAAGGAAGGCTGCACAGAAAACGGAGCCTCCGTTAATTCCCAGCCTGGAACTGCCCCACGCAGGCCTAACACTTAGATCTCCCGTTAGTTCCTCTGCAATGGTTTATCAGCCTGATGCAGGCAAGGAAAGTTGACAGAAACTCTCCAGCCCCTCAGGTCAGCCACTCACAAGACACGAAATAGCCTTCCACTGCTTCTCAGAACACTCTGAAAGATTCTTCCACCATTTACGTGACCTCATCCTTAAGGACACTTCTGAAAACAGCGTTTGATGCCTCCTGACTCACAGCCAGTGGTTTCACTGGCAGCCAAACATGTGCACTCCGAAACACTCTCTACAATCTAAATTGCAAATACGGTACAAGTATATCAAGTTCCCTTTACAGTTTATGGCTTCATATGCGAGGGGAAAAACCACTCGAAAATAAACAGACTCAAAGCTCTACCCTACCTTATGGAAAAGGCTTCAGTTATAAAGAGGCTGTGAATGTTCTGTCCAAAAAGATAGCCCAGCTGCCTGTGTGTGCTTCAGCGAAGCTAAGCAAACAGCTCTCAGCAAGACACAGAGGGGATCACTCACTGGCGCTGGGTGAAAAGAGCCAGTACAAAGTCAAAGGAGACACAGAGGGGAGGAGAAACCCCCAAACCTTTTTATCCCCTGAAGTACAAGATGGAATAAAAAGTAATCATCTCTTTCAGAAGGATGGGTTTGGCATCAAAATTCATAATTACCCTCGTATCTCCTCTCTCCCTTTTGCCTTTCTGAAGTTCTGAGTTAATTTTCAGAGCTCTCTGAACTTCTTCCCCAAGGCAAAGATGCGAAGCAGACTTCCACTGGAAAGCTACCCTGTCTGCTGACACGGCTGGGAGGAAAGGCTGTGCTCTCTTTGAACTCCTGTTATTACCCCCCTATCTGTTAAACCGAGCTCTCCCTCCTGCACAGCTCGAGCGATCGCGCTGTGTGTTGACAGTTCTCACTTGGCTGCTGCCCTCTCTCAGGTGTCCTCGATGAGGAACCTCCCAAGCTACCTGGTCTCATCATCCCCGAAATCATTGAAGGTTAGAATTGACATGGCTATGGTCAGAAAATTAACAAGTTAGAAGCTCCCCCTCATTCTTCCAAAAGCCACAGCTCCAGAAGGTGTTACAGGGAGCGCCCACCTCTGCCGCCTTGAGCAGCAGCCGTGCGTGGAGTTCGCCCAAGGTACAGGGACACGCTGCAAAGGCCGGGCAGTGGCAGTGGGGAGGGGAAAAGGCAAGACAGATCATCTGTCATCTGCTTTGTAACCAAATACCACTCGACATTAAGAAGGATCCAGTTCTTACTAAATAATGAAAGATGTGCCTTTTACGAAGATCGCTGTTATTCTTAAATACCAATCAGCCAGACGGATGATGGGGCAATGGAAGCAACTGCGCATGCGACACAAAGCCGAGCACAGAGGAACGGAGTCTGGTACACACATCCTACTCCTGGCTACAACCTTCGTGAGGGGGGCTTGAATACACCCCGGTGCCAGCACTTCAGGACAAGGCTCAGCAGAGCCAGCTGCCGGGATGGAGGAGGGGGCAAAGCCCAGGCACTGGGGCTGTGTGAACAAGATGAGGCTTACTGACCTGGGGTGTAGAAGACTCTGAATCTCAGCAGAGCATGGTGTACTTGGACAATGCCCAGGCAGCCTAGCACAGGAACTGGAGTGATAACCAGAGAGAATGGGCGTTCGTACTGTTTGCTCTGCAAGAGCACGCAGGGCCTCCACTGCCACCGCCGCTGAAGGCCTCACTTTAATGGCTGCAGAACAAAGGAAGCAAAGCGATGGTCCCTGCCCTAGCAGACTGACAGGGAAAAGAGGCAAGTAAATACATCAGAGCACGGGAAATAACTGCACGGGATTTCTCAACGTGTCGGGAGCCATATGCACAGCTTGCCAAAGGCCACGGCCAGGCTAGTTCTCATTAATGAGTGAACATACGGCTGCAGCTGCATAACTATTCAACATCCGTTGCACGTCCCCATCAGAGAACTCCCACCCCAACAGCAGGGCTTCTTACTTTTAACTAGGCTTAGCAGCTCATGAAAAGAGAGCGCGCCTGAAGCTGGGCTGGGGTGGCTTCACCCCCCTCCTCTTCTCTTTAAAGAGACCATCACTTTAGATGATCTTTAGAAACACCTCCTCACTATTGCCATGCTCCAGATCAGCGTTTGGATGGTCAGAGTATGAGCAATGGGGCACGGGGGCACGGCTTCCACTAATGCCTTCCTGGCCAGAGGCCCTGTATGATGTGGTTACTGCTTCCAAACCCATCCCACTGACCCGCTGCAGAGATTACCCATCAGGTATCCTATACATGGGTCGCTAGGTTTCTCTTTTTTAAGTAAGAATTTCATTAACTAATTCAGGACCTGCTCTTTGTTTGGCATTTCCTCGGAAGATCCAGAAGGTTTTTCTTTGAGTTCATTATTTTTTCCCCTTCTTTTTCTGGAACAGGATGAAAAATCTTTATTTCTCCTTCTTTGAAAGAACGCCTTGAGTTTTAATCATTTAATCCTGTTACAAAAACAATTAAGCACACATCTGCTCCTAACTCTCAAGTAGCAGGATTGTAAAAAGTCCAAATCAAAACACTTGCTATTAGATAGATCTGAGAAACAAAACCTAGAAGCTGCTTTTTGGCACACGACAGTGCATCCCCTTCTAGTGCTGAACAGCCAAGTCAGTCCCTGCTCTGCTCCCTGACGGCAAAGTCACGCACTGGGCCACCAGCTGACCTGCTGCTGGTAACGGTGGGCTCACAGAAAAAGCCTCAAATGCTGAGTGTGTTCTACAAGCTAACTGTCATGGGGAGTTTAGTGTGCCACGCTTCCCAAGGAGCAGGAGATGCTATGCTTCCGTGAGCAACGAGAGGGGACTGGCATCCTTCCAGGAGAGCCATCCGAGAAAACTAACCCCAACAACTACAAACGCCTCCCTCACTGTATAGTCGCTCCCACTTCTATTAATAACTGGAATTCTTCTCAAAAAAAGCCACAAAACTGTCTATAGCTGAATGACAGAAAATCACTAGAGTAATTAACACTCCTAAGCAGAAATTCCAGTTTCTAACCAGAGGTGCCCAGTGCCATGTCAGTACCCCTGACCCAGCAGGTATGGGACAGGACCACGTGAGGAGATGCATACACCGCTAGTGCAGGGGCTGAAAGAGAAACAAGCCTGGGAGCTTCTAAAAAATGCACTAGACTAACCATAAAGATGAGATTTGGCTGCTTAACATCAAATGGGTTTATACAAAAACAAAACAAAAGAACCTTTGTGCGTAAGGCTCACTTCGAGCCACCGGAAAGCTCCTGTGATCCTAACGCAGCCCCTTCTGCTTCGCACCATCAGCACAACGCCTCGAGGCACAGTCATCATCCTACCCAGTGAAATAAGCACTCTGAAAAATGAATGGAAGTGTTGCAAGTAGATGACGATCATGATTTCATGTCTCCTTGAAGCCGGTACAAGCCTGTCCTGCTTTTGCCTTAAGTGCTTCCACCTGCTTTACGGTGCCCCACACACACAGCCCCAGCCCAGGGACAGCACAGCAGCACCACGGACTGGATCTGAATTAAAAATGGCTTTCTGCCCTCCCCAAGCCAGGTTACTACTGTTAGCCTGGCCTAGGTCCCCGAAGCAGCTGCCTGCTCAGCTGGGACAGAGGAGGAGGCAGCATGGGAGCAGGACTGAGGATGCTTCTTCAAAACACCCATTGAAAACGCAGCAGCGGACGAGCCGCACGCCCGAAGCCTCGCATGGTACTCTGCCCAAGTCCCATCCACACGCTGAACTGACAGGGTACAAACTCTGCCTTGTGCAGAGGCTGTTCAGGGACAGAGACAGGTCTGTAACCTGCTCCAGGAACCCTCTGCTCTTCCTGGCGAAGCAGCAGCCCCACTCAGACAGTGTGTTCGGCTCAGCAGACAGACTCAGCACAGGAACATCACGTCATACACTGCGCTCGAAACCGCAAAGGGCTTACGGGGAGGGGGAAAATCTGCTTCCTTCAAATGGAACTTGAGCTGATGACTGAAGCCTGAAGAGCCGTTCATACCTGCGGTCCACATAAGTAAACAAAGTCACTGAACTTCCCTCATTAAAATTACACCCAGTTGTAAAAAAAAAAAAAAAACCAACCAAAAAACCCCCAAACAATAAACGAACACCAGCTCTGATCTGCTAGGAAATGTCTCTGTGCCTTCCCCAAAGGTGAATCTGTCACTTGATGCCACCGTGTTCTTCTGCCCAGACCAGTCACTAGGATGCACAGTATGAAAACGTATATTAAACTGCTAACTTTCTTAACGCAGTTTCTGTCCCTCTGTATGTAGCTTTTAATACTGTGGCATTTTTTTCTTCCTTAATCAAAGCCTTGTGTGTGAGGACACTGATGCACAATAACTTGGGATTATTCAGCCAAATCAGAACATCCTATGATCAAAGAGAAGTCCAAAATAGATTTTACAAGTCAATGACATACACATCAGAAATATTTCACAAGTGATTTTCATTCCAAATCTTTGATTATCCCTTTTCTCTGGAAAACAATGCTCTGGGCACATTGGCCTGAACAGCACAAAGCACCCAGCTCTAATGCACACATACATTCCGCAGGAGAGAGTAAAGAGTTCAGTGGCACCTACTATCAGCTTGTAAATACTGATAAAGAACTGGTGGAAAAGAGCATTCTGAACACACAGCACTGCAACCCCTACCTTTTTCCTGCTACCCTGTCTCTACTACTGAGGAGACCCCACTCCTGTGAAGAAAATGGATGTTTAGTTACCAGTTCCTAACTGATAAAATAGCTCCAGGAGTGGGCAAACACATCACCAGATGTGTTAGCCCTGTCCTCCTGCTGTCTTCAGGACAGCGGTACGAAGGACTTGAAAATGTAACTGTGGTCTGGAGAAATCACAACTCAGTCTAAGGCACTGCAATCCAAACGGCAAGCGGATCCAAAGGGAAGCGCGGACACCAGGAAGGAACCCTGGGCAGATGTGTCTCAAGCAGAAGGTAAAGCTGCTTCAGATGTCAAACAGCCAGCCTGGACAGTGCTTGGAGGAGAGGCGCCACCACACAGTGGAGGTGAACCGAGCCTCCACTGAACATCTGAAACTATACCCTGAATGTTTTGGTCCAGATCTTCTCCTTCCTGGTTTCCATAAGGTTGCTGATAATAAACTACCAGATGGTGGCCGAAGGGAGTGTGTTGTGTGACCTCCGGCTCGTGAAGCAGAACAAACCTGGCACAATCCTGTCACTGACAAACGCATCCACTGGAAGATGTCAAACACTGGCACAGCCAGAGTTACTCCAGGTGGAAGAAAATGGCTCATCCATCTAGATCAGAGGATTTCCATGAGTCTGTGAAGAGGAGTAACATAACCTGAGCACACCAAGTCAAGCTCATGCCACACAAAATGTCAGGCTCTTTTTTCCAGAGATGTAAGAACACGTGTCTGTGTTCTCTTCCACAGATTTTTTTGAAAACACCCAAGACATACCTTTGTACTAGAAAAAAGGGGAAAGAACTAAAGTTCCCTCACTTCCCGCTCAGAAAATACTCATTGTTTGGATGAGCCACTAAATGAACTTCAGCTGTAGAGAAAATGACTCATGAAACAGAACAATCAAAAATTTCACTGGGGAGAGGGGGAGGTGGTATGGAGGAGCTTGAACCTTCCCCCTCTCCTGGCAAACGAATGACACAGTAGTTTGAAAAACCAAACAGAACTCAGTAAAACTTCTTAATAAATAAGGCTTAAAACAGAAAACTACAGAAAATGGAGCCAGAGAAAAAAAAATTGCTGAGCTACAGATGAGTGTAGCAGCTCCTGGAGCATTTTAATCCTCCAGCTGTACTCAGATAAGGCTGCACAGAGCAAGAGAAAGGCAAAGCAATCTCTAAGAGGTTACTTTAACATAGATCATCATGGGAGAAGTTCAAAGAGTTAAAAGCAAGTTTTGGTTTACAATCCCGCACCTGCCGTTCAGCACACACTCAGTTCTGTATCGCACCCCAGGGGACAGCAGGCAAAAGATTGTTTTAATAAAAGAACAAACCTTTCCTTCCCCAGACTCATCTGAGTTGCCATGGGATCAGTAGGACATGTTTCAGCACAGTGGTGTTTCCTTCTGCCAGAGTCAGTTACTCACCAACTCCTCCTACAACCACTGGGCTGGAACGGGACTGGGGGGCAGGAAGGTGGGAATGCTGCCTGTTTCTCATCAGACATCTCGAGTACCTTCATCAGAACGGCTGGAAGATGGTGGCCTGAAGCCATCACAGAGATTTTCATTGTCACCAGAAAACATTTTCCACGTAGATCTGACCTCGTCTAAACTAGAGAGGCTAATTTGTCAGCGTGGATTTCGGGTTTGGTGGTAAAGGTTGTTTTGAGAAGATGTCTACCACAGACAGCTGAACCAATACAAACACTGAAGCAGCAGGTGCCGGTTCCCAATAAAATAAGGCTTGTCTCAGATACAGCTAACTGGTTTCCTCCTGGAGAGGTGCGTTTTCCAGTGGACACACCTACACTGCACCAGGGCAAGCGAAGAAGTAAACCCACTTCGGTAAACCCCCTCCGAGTGTAATCCAGCTCACCCGCGGAGGCTCCTGGTGCTGGGGACTGGGTCACAGCCGGTCCTGGCCAAGCCCCAGCTGGTCAGGATCACTCCTCACCAATAGCACCGTCTCACAGCAACTGCACAGGCAGGCAACTTCCACCACAGCTGCTGCAAGCAGCAAAGGAAAGCCCAGACCAGAAGCAGTGAAGCAGGGCAAGACAATCGCGCTTCCAAGAGGTCTCTAAGGAACTAACCGCATACGGTGTTCTGCTTGAAGTTTTAAACAACACAACTCCAGATCAGGGAAAAAAGAAGTTTAAATGCTGCCTGAAAGAATACCGCAGGTGAGGTTTTGCAGCTAGTTTTACCAAACTGGGGGCGAGCTGCTGCCTGGAGAACTGGTCTGGCATCCCCTCCGCAAGAGGCCATCTTTGAGCATTCTGTAGTCCTGGTTCTTCCAAGCATGGAGCACTCCTGCTAATAGTCTTTTGCCTTTACCTGTTCCTTCAAACTAAACGCAAATGCTGAAAGGTGACCCAAATCCATAAAGCACAACTAACATCACAGGAGTTATCTGACAAAGGAATAAAAGCTGATCAGCTACTCTAACAAACACAGAAGTAAACAAGCTTGAATCAAGACAGATCAAACGTCTTGCCAATCTTCAGGAGAAGAATTTTTGAAAAAGATGAAATACCCAAGGTAGGAGATAAATTAGACATTGAATTACAGATCATTTTGTAGCACTTTAGAACTAACTCATTACTATAGCTAATTAAAATTAATGGGGACTTGCTGTTAACTCAAAGAGAACAGTGCAGTAACAGCTCACAGGAAAAAAAGAAAAAACATTAAAGGGCTCCTTCTGAAACGAGGCACGTTGCCCCAGAGCCATCAACGTCACATAGGCATGGCAATTCGCAGCAGCTGAAGATTCCTCCCTGCCCCGCCAAGACGGGAAATACTTCACAGCACACACACGTAGAAGGACCATCATTCCCACCTTCCTCCAATCTACGCTTACACAGATGTTACCAGTAACACCTCACACAATGTTTTCCCTCAGACAACTCCTGGCACATCGACGTTCTCTGCTCCCTCAATCCCACACCGATACCGGTGGATGTAGCTTCACTCATACCTACGGTTATGACCTGGTGGCAGCTTATCAAGAGAGACCACGAATAACCCCAGCCATTAAAACCCAGTTACTCCAACTGCAATCTGAGCTTCCAGCACCATCCCGATTTCTCCTTCTGCTCCCTTCCTACACAATGCTGCCTTTTCTAACCCGGGGAAACTTCTCCTAGAGAAGACACCCTAACTGGGCAGCTTGCCCATAGCTCCCTCTGCCTCCATGCATTTAACCACTGCATCTCTGTACCTGCAGTTTTGTCCTCTCCCCTCACCCTCCCAACTGCCCACCCTTCCGTGTCCTCCTCCGGATCACACCAGGGCCAGTAACCAGGTCTGCTCCGCACCCATGCTTCACTTCCGCACGATCGAATCAGTTTGAATATATGTGGTTGTCATGTCTATACTGACATTTGGCTTCACGGAGGATTAGGTCAAATTAAAGTGATTAAAATAATCAAATTTAGATTAGCAAATGAGGAGACTTATCTTTTTATGTCCTTAATGGTCATTCTCAAAGAGCAATAACCACTAAATCATGCTGATCTGTCAATGTAACCTTTTCATTTAGCATTTGGTATGGTCCCTCGTTAATCTATACTGTTAGTGTGTATCCGTGCAGGCTCTTGACATAAAATTAATGACCAATACAGGCCACTATTTACTAGCTGGTTAAATTCCGTATTTGCGCCTTTTCAAGCTGTGTTTGAATGAAAATGAGGGTGAAACAGTAAGGCAGTATGATCTGTGTTTGGATATCAGTTAACCAAAACCTAACAAAACGCCCTGAACACAGGACGAGGTTGCTTAACCAAACAAACCTCACAGCTGATGACAAGTCCTTTTTCCTCAAGCCTTCTCCCTATTCAGTAGGTGAACGTGAGCGGGCTTGGCTGCTACACCCTTTGGAGGTTCAGACGTAGTCGACTTCACGGGGTTTTTGCACTAAGAAACTCCAGAAAGGCAGTCAGATTCCTTACCTGGTCAGTCTCAGCTGATCTCACTCAAGTTTGACTAAACCACCCGTGGAGTTAGTCCGGTCATACACCAAAACACACCCAAATTTCTCTGGCTATCTACTGAAGCAGCTGCTGTTCTCAAAAAGGAGTTTTTAGCACCTCAAAACTAATTGTGGGTACTTCACCAATCGCGTTCATCACAGCAATGGTTTTACTTCCTCCAAACACTCGGCAGCTACGTTGACTGAAAGGTCCGTCTTAATTTAGGTAATTCACTATATTACAGCATGTTTAGTGCTGAACACAGGATTACTTTTGAGAAAGCATTACAGAAACTACTTCAGCCTAAAGCACCCCTTCTGCCTTCTCCAGGGATGTGCTACCACCACCACGGGGTCACCACAGAATTTAGCAGAAATGTAAATATTTGCTCTCCTCCCGGGAAAGCGCTGGCTGGAGAGGAGGGGAAAAGAGGGGCAGTGCACAAGGGGAATTGCATCAGTGTAATTAGAGTTTTCTCAAGTGGGCAGACACACGGGTAGGCAATCCCTTTGCTCCAAAGGATACTTCCTAATTAAAAATAGGAACCCCATTTTCCAGAGCCTTCCTGATGAAGAAACATCTCGGCACCACCACTGCCCAATTAGATCAAATTGGGTGGCTGGCTGGTTTTGTTGTGTGCATGATAATACACAGACTCTCCAAGTTCCTGCTCAACAAAGGCCTGCGTGAAGCAGGCTTTGAAGACACAATAACATTCCTCTTGCGAGTTTCAAGCCCGGAGGCTAAAAGCACCAAGTAACTATTCATCCTTCCATCCCGAGACACATTCCTAACCGAGTTCAAAGGCCTGAAAAAACATGCCCTCGCTACATGCCTGCACACCTTCACCAGGGCTCTCCCCTCCTAGCAGAGCTTGCCAGGGAAAGAAGTTTCCTACAGAAAAGAATTAAACAGATTTGAGAGTTTGGGTTCATTTTTAAGAACCCTTAAGTTGTTTAAAGCATCCACAGCCGTCTTTCATGTAAATTGGTAGGTGATGTTAATCCATTTAAGGATAAAGCACATCATTCACACGGTGGGCATCGCTGCTGGCACTAGCATCCCCAGCTTTGCCCCTTCTGCGGGAGGCAGCTGTGAGCCCCGCGCTGGAAAAGGAAGAGGGACGATTCTGTCCCTCTTGGTTTCTGTCACCGCTCCTCTGTTTCGTATCACCTGCCTCTGTGTTCTTCTCTAACTGGTATGATAGATGTAAATCACACGTGGCTGTCCACCCATACCAAGATCGCCAAGGAACTCAGGAACGTTCCTTCACCACATGATGACAAGGTCAACAAAATACCAGACTATTTCCAAAATACTGACACTAGAACAAATAGGAACTTTCAATGAGAAAAATATTTACCATTTGCAACCTGCAGCTTCCTAAACAAACTAAATTCCTCTTTATACATTTGATTTTGCTGTTTCTCAGAAATCTGAATGATATTATGTGCAAAATGAAGAAAGAGGGGAAGGCCCCAGACTCCACCAGCCCTAGGACGTGGCAGGCCCAGCAAAGACAGTCTGTCACACCTCTATCTTCTCCAGGACCGAAAAGATCAATGTTAATCGATATTGAAAAAGGAAAAAAAAGTCTTCTAAAATCGACGTGAAGGCTCTTGCACACCACAGGCATCACTGTTGACACTGGCTCCCAAACACAGGGTCAATCACTTGCACAGGAATCATCACACTTACTGGGAGTGACCAGCAGACCAGTGTCTCCTTGCTCTGGTGATTTTCACGGCACTCCAGCACAGGGAGTGAAGGATACTCACACCTGGGCACCCGCACCGCCCCAGAGTGCAGCGCACACGAGGGCTGCCAAGCCCCCAGCCTGTTTGTGAAGCCGAAGGGTCTCCCTGTCGCTTGTTCGCTGCTCTCGAGGGGTTAATGTCTCCTTTTCTAACACCATAGTCTCCCCTGCAAAGCAAAGCCCCGCTATGCTGTGGGTGAATTACCACGCAGTGTTTTAATCTGAAGGTTCCCTCACTGATACACATCCACTGCTCTCTGCATGTCTTCTGGCATCTCTCGTGTGCAGCCAGGACTTGGGAAGCTCGAGCCAGAAGTGAAGCAAGCCGCAGCCTCAGCCACTCCCCACCTCCCTTCCACACCTCTGCTCTCACCCACAAACCCATGGACAGCAAGACCCGAGCTGAGATATGCCATATGAGGAAAAACCAGCTCCATCTTCTAGCTCCCACCTGCACTTCCTGAGGTTCTCTCACCCTCTCAACAAAGACATGTGTCTCTTCCCCAGCTCTGGGCGCAGCGCTCACACATGGATGTTACTAGTGATGCCCAGATGTCCAGGATCTGGCGAGGAGATTGAAGGGGGTTTGGGTTGGGTTGGATTTTTTAAGTCCACAATTCAGTGAAGTAAGGGCAGAAGGAATACATACCATCACTGACTTGGTGTTCTCCACTCCACATGGCTGAGCTTTTTCCCTCCTCAGGGAGCTGTGCCATCAGAGCAACGCTCCCGTGTGCAGACCAGTTCTGTCCTTCATTGACCAGTGCAGCCAGCGTATGGAGGTCCTCCCCACGGTTCTGCCTTGACAGGTACTTGTGCACCACACTGAAAGCCAGACCGCCGAAACTGTGTAAGATCCAAGGCGGACAGATCAATCCTGTTTCTGCTATTCACATGGATTCTGTATTTCAAAGGAAGCTTGTCCAGTGCTTCAGTGCCCTGGTGGATCACCAACATCCGAGCTAAGCAGAGCAGGATGGGAGGACCGAACAGTCAGTGAAAGCTGTCCGTGTTCCCAGAGCATGACCTGCACTGTAGAGCGTGTATTGTCAGACAGGTCACGAGTACCTGCACACTGCAATGGCTCGACAGCTGTTAAGTGCACAACATCATTCCACCCTTCCTGAAGCGTGTCTCATTTGGAAATGGAACAGGGCATTTCCTCCACACCCCCAGCTGCCCAAAAAACGGACTTTTCCAGCCACTGATGGAGTGCACACAGGCCAGTCCTCCGTGACAGCCCAGGGGAAGGGCACGGCTGCCCTGGCAGCGGAGGTGGCTGGCACCAGAGCTTCTCACCCGACTCCCCAATCATCACAAACAGCTGAACACACACAAACTTTCACTGTCTCACCTGCCTGATCAAAAACAACTCTGAAGAAAATACACTTTGCAATTACCCAAGGTTAAATGTCTACTAATAGTCTTCAGAGAATGTGACCTAGATATGTCAAACATGATCAGAGAGAGATATCAAGACATCTTTTAGTTAGTTAAGAGTGCCAGGCTTATTTCAGTCTCCTTGATCTGTTCACACCTTGGCTTTTGTTATATTGCCCGTCATTTCTGTAAGCCGAGAGGAAAGCTGTTTGACTTGAGAATCCTTCTGGTTTTTTAAGTTACACAGCTCCCATTAACCACCTCTACCTCTTGTATTTGAAATAATAACCATCACGGTCACCCCTTACCAAAACACAACAGTGCTATTCCCTCACCAGCAGACGCTCTAAACTGTCCCATTTCATACAGATGACCCAAGGCCAGCTCTCAGCTTTAACTGGAACCAGACATAACACCAAATAACCCAAGAGATGCCACCGATTCCATTTTCTTACACCACCAACCCCCCATGCACTGGGTAAAACAGGCACCGTTAAAGCTGCGAGCGAGCCAAGCTACTCCTTGCTCGTGCTACGCACCATGTATCTGGTGTTATTAACGCTCGCTTTCACGAGTTCGCAGCCTCCCCGACCCGATGGAAATGAGGCAGGGGAATATCGGCTTTGCTTTGAAGCTTCAGAGATCAAAGGCACATACCTGGATTCATCCTACTACCCACTACAGCCTTTCCTGTTTCTCCGGAGCCAACATCTAATGGTTTCCTGTTTGGAATATTTTTTACTATAAGAACTCAAGCCATCGGCAGTTCACCTTCACAACCCCCACTCGTTCCAGGAGCCTCCTCTTCTCAGAGCAGTCCCAAAAGCAGGATCCACAGCCCATCCACAACATCTGTGCATCTGTTTGCATGGCCAGGTTTTGTTAGCAGGGGGCTACAGGGGTGGCTTCCCTGAGAAGCTGCCAGATGCTTCCCCCATATCCGATGGAGCCAATGCCAGCCTGCTCCAAGACAGACCTGCCACCGGATGAGGCCAAGCCCTCCAGCAACAGTGATAGCACCTCTGGGAGGATGTATTTAAGAAGGGGCAGGGGGAAAGACCTGTGCAACAGCAACAGCAGTGGGAGACATGAGTGAGAATACGCGAGAGAAACAACTCGCAGGCACCAAGGTCAGTGAAGGACAGGGAGGAGGTGCTCCAGGCAGCAGAGCGAGGATTCCCCTGCAGCCTGTGGAGAAGACCACGATGAAGGCAGTATCTGACCCCTGCAGCAGGCTCCTAGCAAGACCTGTAGAGAGAGCAGCCCATGCTGGAGCAGGTTTGCTGGCAGGACTTGTGACCCCGTGGGGGACCAGTGCTGGAACAGTCTGGTCCTGAAGGACTGCACCCCACAGAAGGGACCCAGGCTGGAACAGTTCGTGAAGAACTGCAGACAATGGGAAGGACCCATGTTGGAGAAGTTTGTTGAGGACTTCTCCAACACAAGTCCCACTCCCTGTCTCCCTGTGCTGCTGGCAGGAGGTAGAGAACTCAGGAGTGAAACTCAGTCTGAGAAGAAGGGAAAGGTGGGGGAAGGTGTTCTAAGATTTGGGTTTATTTCTTATTATCCTACTCTGATTTGATTGGCAATAAATTTAATTAATTTCTCCCCAAGCTGAGTCTGTTTCGCCCATGACAGCAATTGCTGAGTGATCTCCCTGTCCTCATCTCAACCCTTGAGCCTTTTGTCATATTTCCTCCTCCCGGTCCAGCTGAGTTTAATTAATTTCTCCCCAAGCTGAGTCTGTTTCGCCCATGACAGCAATTGCTGAGTGATCTCCCTGTCCTCATCTCAACCCTTGAGCCTTTTGTCATATTTCCTCCTCCCGGTCCAGCTGAGGCCAATAACAGAGCGGCTTTGGTGGGCACCCAGCATCCGGCCAGGGTCGACCCACCACATCTCTGCATGCAAAACTCTAAGCAGGAGGAAATGCCATACAGCGACACGGTTCTCCCTCCTTCCCAGCTCTTGCCTTGCTTTCTCCCTGTCCTAGGCTGGTGTCACCCAGCATGACTTGGCCACCGCAGCCACCAAAGTCAGTCCACCCATCAGCAGATCCAAGTACCCAAGAGTCGCCGGCCAGGCTATGCACACACAGCAGCACCCAGTTCTCCAAAGCAGAGGGAAGCGTTTGGGCAGGGGAGCACTGAAACTGCTGCAGTTGAACAGGAGGAGAGGAGAGAGCCAGAAAGGGCAGGGCCAGGAAAGGGCTGAGAGTGGAGGAGTGCTGTGGGTGCCAGAGAAATGTTTTTAAATTCAAGTTGGAAAACAATGCAATTATTTCAGCCAGTATCTTTAACGTGAGGAGAAATAAGTGCACTTGAAAGAGGTTAAAAATACTTCAGAATGTAACGCCTGAGCAACTTGGAGGCGACAGGGGTGGGGAGGACAGGGGAGCAGGGAAGAGGAGAGGCGTTAGCGAGCTTGCAGCAAAGCAGCAGCAATCGTTTTACCCATTAGGAGATGAACAGCCAATGTTTGGGGGTCCTTGTCTCATAGTTTGGAACGAGGGAAAATTCCAGAATGGGTAAAACAGAGTTATGCAGATCGTTCTGGCCTTTGGGGTGGGGTGGAAGGCTGCTCTATGGAGAGGAGTCAGAAAAAAGAGCACATGCATTCCCTTTGCCACTTCTGAGATTAAAAGTGTCAGTAATAACCCACAAAAGAGGCAGAGAGCAGCCAGGGAACTTGACACAGCCTTCACCATCCCCTGTCTGACACCTGCAGCATTGCCTCTCCCCTCCCAGGTCCCGCTGTTCTCTCCTTTCTGCCATACCTGCAAACCAAGACGCTTTTCCTTCCCCTTCCGTGCTGCTCAGACACCAACAAGGGAAACAACCACTGCAGCCGCCCCACTCATGGTCAGAGCCTGAAGAGCCTCCTGAGCTGCCAGGAAGAGCAGGGGGGAGCGGGTCGAGGCTGCCCAGTCTGCTCGGCTGCTTGCTGGGAAGGGCATGCACCGCTTCCGGGAACCAAGCGCCCACGCTGCACACGGAGCTATCAGGAAAAGGGTTTAGCTGAAGGTGCTCAACAACTTTTCCAGGCATGTGCAAACAGCCTGTTTGCAGGCCTGTAAATCACTCACCTCCCAGCAGATTTTGTCAACGTGGCATAACCTACATGGGCCAACTCCCCTGCCAAACCGAAGTTCCACCTCCAAAGCAAAGAAGGTATGAGGACACATCAAAAAACAGCTGTAAAAACGGCTTAATGTGGACAAAATTTTGTTGGGTAATTTTCCCTTAGCACACTCAAAAACGGATGAGCCAGTAGGGCTGATCCTGCGAGGATCAG
>NW_010394877.1:75273-77187 GCF_000710305.1 Buceros rhinoceros silvestris
TCTGGCCTGAGCAATAAGAGTCCAAAGGGTTAATGTCTCAGAAAGCTACAAGCAACTGGGAGAGCTTTCTAGTGGGAAGAGAAAGGGAACAGCCATGGCTAGGAGCTCCTGGTATAATTATAGCCTGCCTCTTCCCCTGCCTCCCAGAAGCTGTGCTTGCTCAGTCCAACCCCAATTTTAGGCAGAAGGAACCGACTTCAAACTGCAGTTACTCCACTGGCCACCACCTTTCACAACGCTGCGCTGGAATACACCTTATCACGTCTTCCAGCATGTTCTTGTATAAGGTCTTCATGTCCTGATCGTCCACGGAACAGCACAAGCACAGCAGGTCCCTCCCTGCTACCATGCTGGAGAATGCGACCACAGCATTTGTGGCAGAGATGACACCAGGAGCAATGAAAGTTGTCCACAGCAACAGCACGCAGCTTGTTTGGGAAAACAAAGCGGTCAGGACACAGCTATGGCCCTGCTCCCCCAGACCCGCAGTCCCATGCTCCTGCACACACCCACGATTTACCCACTTGCCAACAGGATTTTCTCGCGCTTGTTCCCCCAATCTTAGCACACAACAGGGGAAAAAAAATTAATGCTCCCAGCAACGCGACTTCTAGCACAACACGCTGCGTTCTCTGGGCAAAGCGTTCTCCCAAAGGGCTCGGACCACCAGCACTGCTCTGGGCAGATGTGGGGTCCCAGAGGGACAAGAGGCAGCGCGGGGACAGCCCAGACACATCCCAGAGCCGAGGAAGGGTCTGCTCACAGGCAGAGTATTGTGATAGCTAGCATGATCCAGTCAGATACCCACGAAAATGACCGTTTCCTGCCAGACGCTGTTTGAAGCAGAGCAGCAGCATCTGCACTGCCCTGAAACCTCACCCGGAACTCTGGCGATAACCTGGAATTCCCAGGTCACGTCAGGCAACAGCAGCAAAGACGAAGGGATTGGTTTGGTTTTGTCTGGGTTATAGGGACAGGAAACAGAGAAATGGTGAACAGGAGACACCAGGCACCACGCCAGCAGCAGCCCTCACTGCTCCCCCGAGCCCAGCCAACAAGCACTGCAAACACTGCCTTCTGCTTACGGCACCAAGAGTGGTAAGAGATTCATCCCCTCATGGCACAGCACGTATTAACTGAACTGCTGTGACTGCTGCTGCTGCTCAAGGATGAAGAACACTGCTGAAATCCGGGTGTCGCTACACGGCTAACAGGGCAGCTGTCCCACTGGTGCTGGCCTGCAGCCCAGGGGTCCTCACCTTCCAAGGGAGACCACGCAGAGGGGTGAGCTCTAACCAGTGGAGTTAACTCAAGACGTGTTTGCTGTGTGATGCACCAAGCTCCCACGCAGCAGAAACATCATGCTGCCTGCCACAATGCTCCTCCTCATCTCGCTCACCTGGAACCAGCATGCAAGATCCCGGCAGAAGCTTCTCCCAAATCAAAAATGAAAAGCTTCAGGGAAAAGCAGAACACGCCCATCAGTACCAAAGACGCGGCTTGTATGGCCTGCTTCCATGTCGTTTGTCGCACGCTGGGGGCACAAACAGCCACACCTGGTACCAGCTGAGACACCGCTGACAGACACAAAGCTCTGAAGGCTCTGAAGTCCCTTTTCAAATTCAAGGCACCTTCCAAACAAACCTGAACCAACACTTGCCACAGCCTGGTGAGGCAGGTCCTGTTAGCCGCGTTTTGCACGTGGGAAAGCAGGAGCTGGTGGGATTGACTGCTTCACCCTTGGCTGCACCAGCGATCAGCAACCGAACCAGGATTACAGCAGGAGTTCCCCATTTCCAGCCCTACACTGTAGCTGACTCACTTTTTCTTTCCCCCAGGCACACTTTTGAAGCACACACAAATTCTGAAAAGAAATGTGGCAACACAGTACACCCAGTACCGCGCCCCTGCCTG
>NW_010394878.1:0-886 GCF_000710305.1 Buceros rhinoceros silvestris
CATGTCATATGAACCTGCCCAGGGTGGTCATGGAGTCACACATGTGTCACATGGAGGCACGTGGGGCGTATTTGGGGGGGACACGTGATGAACACGCGTGTCACACATGTCATCATGTGTCACGTGAACCAGCCCAGAGTGGTCATGGAGTCACACGTGCATCACGCGGAGCCACGTGGGGCATATTTGGGGGGACACATGATGAACATGCATGCCACACGTGTCACATGACTCACACGTGCGTCACACGTGTCATCACGTGTCATATGAACCGGCCCAGGGTGGTCATGGAGTCACATGTGTGTCACACGGAGCCACATGGTGCATATTTGGGGGGACACGTGACTCACATGCTTGTCACACGTGTCATCACGTGTCATATGAACCTGCCCAGAGTGGTCACGGAGTCACACGTGTGTCACACGGAGCCACATAGGGCGTATTTGGGGGAGACACATGATGAACACGCGTGTCACATGTGTCACCACATGTCATATGAACCTGCCCAGGGTGGTCATGGAGTCATATGTGTGTCACACGGAGCCACACAGGGCGTATTTGGGGGGACATGTGACTCACATGCGTGTCACATGTGTCACCGCATGTCATATGAACCAGCCCAGGGTGGTCATGGAGTCACACGTGCGTCGCGCGGAGCCACGTGGGGCGTATTTGGGGGGGACATGTGATGAACACGCGTGTCACGTGTCACCACATGTCATATGAACCTGCCCAGGGTGGTCATGGAGTCATATGTGTGTCACACGGAGCCACACAGGGCGTATTTGGGGGGACATGTGACTCACATGCGTGTCACATGTGTCACCGCATGTCATATGAACCAGCCCAGGGTGGTCATGGAGTCACACATGTGTCACACGGAGGC
>NW_010394878.1:952-1443 GCF_000710305.1 Buceros rhinoceros silvestris
GCACGGAGCCAGATGGGACATATTTGGGGGGACACGTGACTCACATGCGTGTCACACGTATCATCACGTGTCATATGAACCTGCCCAGGGTGGTCATGGAGTCACACGTGTGTCACATGGAGCCACATGGGGCGTATTTGGGGGGACACGTGACTCACATGCTTGTCACATGTGTCATCACGTGTCATATGAACCTGCCCAGGGTGGTCATGGCGTCACACGTGTGTCGCGCGGAGCCACATGGGGCGTATTTGGGGAGTCACGTGATGAACACGTGTGTCACACGTGTCACCATGTGTCACATGAACCAGCCCAGGGCGGTCATGGAGTCACACGTGTGTCACACGGAGCCATGTGGGGCGTATTTGGGGGGGACACGTGACTCACATGCATGTCACACGTGTCATCATGTGTCATATGAACCGGCCCAGGGCGGTCATGGAGTCACACGTGTGTCACAAAGAGCACCATGGTGCATATTTGGGGGGACA
>NW_010394878.1:1681-2425 GCF_000710305.1 Buceros rhinoceros silvestris
CGGAGCATGATGGGGCTTATTTGGGGAGTCACGTGATGAGCACGTGTGTCACGTGTCATCATGTGTCATATGAACCAGCCCAGAGTGGCCACGATGCCACACGTGTGTCGCGCAGAGCCGCACGGGCCAGGCTGGGGCATACTTAGGGGGACATGTGACACACGTGTGCATCATATGTGTCACCATGTCTACATGGGGGTCACGTGAACCAGGCCAGGGTGGTCATGGGGTCACACACGTGTCACCAGCAGGCGCAGGAGGCAGGAAGGGATGTATTCAGGGGGACACGTGATGAATACGTGTGTCACACGTGTCATCACGTGTCATATGAACCTGCCCAGGGTGGTCATGGAGTCACATGTGTGTCACACGGAGCCACGTGGGGCGTATTTGGGGAGTCACGTGATGAACACGTGTGTCACACGTGTCATCATGTGTCACATGAACCAGGCCAGAGTGGCCACAATGTAACACGTGTGTCACGTGAAGCCACATGGGGCATATTTGGGGAGACACGTGATGAACACGTGTGTCACACGTGTCATCACGTGTCATATGAACCTGCCCAGGGTGGTCATGGAGTCACACGTGTGTCACACGGAGCCGCATGGGGCGTATTTGGGGGAACACATGACTCACACGTGTGTCACATGTGTCATCACGTGTCATATGAACCTGCCCAGGGTGGTCATGGAGTCACACGTGTGTCACACGGAGCCACATGGGGCGTATTTGGGGAGTCAC
>NW_010394878.1:2654-2985 GCF_000710305.1 Buceros rhinoceros silvestris
GCATGGAGCCACATGGTGCATATTTGGGGAGACACGTGATGAACACGTGTGTCACGCGTGTGCTCACGGGTGTGTGGGCGTCATGTGAACCACGTGTGGGGTCAGTAGGGTGGTCACGGGGTCACACGTGTGTCACATGGAGCCTCATGGGGCAGGTTGAAGCATATTTAGGGGAACACGTGACCCACACACGTGTCACACGTGTCACACGAACCAGACCAGCGTGGTCATGGGGTCACATGTGTGTAACGTAGAGTCACATGATGCAAGCCAGGGCGCATTTAGGGGAACATGTGACCCACACACGTGTCACCCGTGTCATCCGAACCAG
>NW_010394879.1:0-6865 GCF_000710305.1 Buceros rhinoceros silvestris
GTTTTATTTATATATAAATACATAATAATTAAAATATCATAATGTATATTATGTATCATATGTATTATTGTGTATATAAATGATATGTAAATATAAATATATAGCATAACTTGCCACCTTTATGCTACGAAGTATACAATGCTAGTTAAATTAAATTCAGGGAAAAAAACAAATTCTATGAAGTCTGTGAAACTGAAAAAGTTATAATCCAACAGTCTGAAGCCACCATTCTATAGGCTGCAAATCCTATGTTTCCTTAAAAAAAAAAAATATATAAAATTTTGGCTAATAAGGAAATTCAAGCAAACTTTCCCTTTTTTTTCAATGTGGGTATTAAATTTAGTCTGTTTTATCACAAACTCCCACCAAACTAATGAAAGTTTGCAAAAAATGTATCACAGGTTGAAACTGCTTCATGAAGGAGTAAAATAAACATATTCCACGTGTAGCTTGTCCGTTATCAATCACTGATAATCAGAAAGACAAGCTATTTCTAGGAAATGGAAGAGACATTATGTGTTTCCACAGCGGCTAATTACAAAAACTAAGTAATTTTCTAGAAATTTTCTGTAACATTTACTGTGAAAGTTGCTCTTCTGGTAAATATTTCTGACTTTTTATCATAAATCAGTAGCAAATATATTCTCAAACTCAATTCATCTGAGACATGGAATGAGTATTCATGAATAGTCCTACTTTTATTCGCTGCTGTCATTCTCTTGATGAACGTGGCTAAGAATCTAAGGAATTTCAGAACCTATCCCAAATCTCGAGTTTGTGAAAGCATCTTTTGTGCAGAACTTGGATTCTTTGGGCTCAAAACACTAGTAGGAGCACAAAATAAAAGGGAAAACCTATCAAATTTTATAGTTTCAGAAATATTTCGGGAGAAGATACATTGTCATAAAGACAAAACAGTTTCTACTTTGTCCAAACTGTTTTACTCATCATTCCCATCATCTCCTAAGACACATATTTAAAGAAGGACCTTCTAATATAAAAGAAAAATAAATATAGCTCATCAAAATGGAAACAACCGAGAACTCCTTCACTTGTTTACAGAGGAAAGAGGGGGCAAAGCGAGAGATCTTTCCCTGTAGCATCAAGAATAGATGAGTGTGATACCTATGAAAGGACTCTCTTTTATTATGCACAAGAAAAATAATAAAGTCCAAAATCAGCACTGGAGCAAATTTACATCTGTATCAGAATTAACACTGCTAAAAGACTCCCAGTCTCCAGGATGGTCAGAACAGAGACGTTACTATTATTTTTAACCACATTTTCCTCTTCAGTATTTCCAGGTCTGAAAAATTCTGGTCTGATTTGGGTTATTAATTGGTTCAGCTCCACTGCCAATTAAAAACATCTGCAGCTTTCAAGAATTATTTAGAGGTGAGATGAGGAGACGACATGACTGGCATACATTTTACTTTTAGATGCAAGGCCATACAAAGCTGTCAAATCTCAGAAAGACACGGATAAAATATGGTGTGGAGTGATAGCAATGCCAACTCAAGCATTAGTTTGTTCCCGTGGATTGGCCAACCAGCTCAAATTAAAAGTACCCGCCAGATACAGGTTAAGAGATGATTGATTGGGGGGGGCGGGGGGGAAGTTAGAAGGGATTTAGAGATATGCCGAAAGCATCTGAGCGAGAGCCAGCAGCAGTCAAGTCAGAATTCAGTTAAATACTATACCCAAGGAGCACAGGTGCTTCAAGATTATCTTAGCAGGTCACTGAAGATTACTTTGTCCACAGGAGACCTGTTCATCATCTTTTCATTTGCAGATCCATTGGTTTTGGGGCTTTTTTCTTCTTCTCTTTTCTTCTAGCAACAGTTAGACTAGGGAAACGAGCAGGACCTATTAAAAGGACCATCTATATTGACATGATGCAGCAACACCTTCTGGGATCCCAGTCTCCCCATCTTCCAGAAGGAAGATCTGGTCAAAAATGCCACAGCCTTCTCTCCCGCCTGTGCTCCCAGACATCCTTGCGAGAGTACATCACACCTAGAGCGCGGCGAGCGCGTGCCCTGCAGCTTGGTGAGGCCACAGAGCAGCACACCACATGCAACCTGACAGCTCCGCAGTGCCTGTGTCTGCCACCCAAGGTGCAGCCCAAGTGATCTGAACAAGAAGTGGTTTAGAGTTTAAGAGCAGAGCCCAACAAAGACGGGAGTCTAGAGACTGGCCAGTTAGGAGCAGAGAGCGAGCGTGCAATGGGAGTTTTCTCCTCCTCCAACCACGGCAGGCAAGTGAGCGTCAGCAGCACGTGTGGCAGTCGCCTGCAGCTCTTGCACTCAGCTCCGCTGTGCTAAAATGTCGAACAGGATCTTTGCCACTGGCATAAACATTTTAGCTAAGCTTCAGGGAATACGCTGCAGTGCTTACATTTCTGCTAGCTCTTGTCTTGCAGCACAGGGAAGATCCCTCAGAAACACACACAGACTGTGACTTGTAGCAGAGATGAGGATTTCAGCTGTGAACAGATGAGGGTTTGGAAGAGAGGGAGGAAAGGAGTCAAGATCTGAGAAGTTACAGAAAGGTCAGATGCTTCCCCTACACACACAGCCCTTTCAAAACAAACCAATGCCACATGGCGCTCTGAAAAATGTAAATGGCATAGTTGCTGCAGCATTCATAATCTCACTTCCAAAGCGCCCAAGCAAAAGCCATTTGTATAGAGAAGAGTGTGACGCCAAGGTCCAGCTCAGCAAAAGGAAGAAACGCTTCTCTTTGGCTCGCTCTGTGCCTACCAGGGTGATTATCATATTAAATGGGAGAAGGCAACAAAGGGGCAATATAAAGTCACATTTTGTAGCTGCATGGCCTACGTGAGACATTGTTCTTCAAGACAGCATCAGCATCCTCTAAAGAACTGGCAT
The DNA here is from genome assembly GCF_000710305.1 of Buceros rhinoceros silvestris. NCBI lineage: Eukaryota > Metazoa > Chordata > Aves > Bucerotiformes > Bucerotidae > Buceros > Buceros rhinoceros. Next base: position 2,892 of record NW_010394879.1, read on the forward strand.
TCCTTCTCCTGGTCAAACCTAGAAACCTCTGAGATATTGCATGACGCCTCATGAAACCTTGACAGAAGATACATGTTCCCACAAGTGCAAACAACGGATTTTGGAAAGCATCAAAGTGATAAATGGATAACCAATCTTCCTAACCACCTAAAAAAAGTCACGAGAGGGCAAGCCCTGTGATAATGATCTCTCTTCCTCCCCACAAGGCTAGGTAGTCTGATTTCAGGAGACCGAGATGTCAGCTTTATACAGACACCCAATTCCTGCTCCAGCTCTTTTCTCAGACATTACCAAGAGGACAACAAGTGACAAACACACATGCACACATGTACTAAAGGGTGGCGATGTCCTGGAACGAGAGCCAGCTTTTTATTTTTCCATCCCTGTACACAACAGCAGTAGGGTTGCGGAGGTGTATGGGGCTTATACATAAACCTGATACACATTGTGCTCTCTCTTACACTCTGAATTAGATACGCAGTGTAGTAAACTGCATACATTCTTCCCTTTATGCTCACGTGTAATTACCTTTCATCTTAAGAGCAGTGAGAAACAATGAAAAGACTACACTAGTTTGTACTTTGTTATTTGTTTTATGAAGTGCATTCTCAGACTACGTATTACTGCCGTCAAGAGCCATAAAACTTTAGAGAGAAACTCCACTGATTTCTTTTTTTCCCTTATTTTATGCTATTGTGGCACTGTCACAAAAACATATTAAATGGACAAACATTGCTTCTCCATTTACGGCTTCTTATAATTGTTGCACAGTGAATGACACCCAAATACATTTCTTTTCTCCCCCTTAATTCTGGCAGATATAACAGATTGAGGCATTGCTAGACAACTACTAGACTGAAGTAATTAAACAGTGTAATGTGCAAACAGCATTCGAGAGTCAGCAATTAGATCACTCAAATTAGAGGTTTTATTTGCCCAAACATGTCTGTAAATCTAATCGAACAAAAGGCTTCATTTACAAACAATACAGCCCCAGACTTCCAAAGCACAGGGCTACAACACTGGAGACCACGGTCTGTAGCCGGTGCCCAACAGAAATGTAACACCCCCCTGCCCACTCAGCTTTCGATCTGCTCGCACTGGTACTAAAAAAAGGAGCTCTGATCTTCCAGGGGGTTCTCTCTGGAGTCCAGGTCCATTTATCATCTAGAAAATGGTGTAAGCCAATCCACTGAGCACACACAAACCTGAAAACAACTGCCACGATACATTATCATTAATTATTCAACACTGAAAATTTCACAGAATTAATTGACCTATACAGTAGAACAGGAAACACCTCTTTTACACCTCACCTGCCTTAAAAGACTGATGACCTCTGTTTTTCTTTCTTTCCCTTCACATTACTTTAAGGGATATATTTGCATCTTTATGTGGTCTGTGGATGAGAGGCCACTTCCAAAGAGAGTAAAAAAAACTATCTGAAATTTCACGTATGATGTCTCAGTCCTCTCTTTGAGAATTCAACAGGAGAGATGCACACCGTGTATCTTAGATAAGAAACCTCTCACTGAAATGCTGTTAAATTGCCTCTAGAATCCCAGTAAATAGTTTGCACTAACACCTGGCATTAACCACCCACCATAACATCCACAGAGAACAGGCTGTACCTGGATTGGGGTTTAAACACACGTACCCCACCAAAAGAGCACAGCCTGTTCAGGGACCGGATACTGCAGTCCACCCCAGGAGAAAAAAAAAAGGCAATCGAAAAAAGTAAATTCTATGTTGGACACAAATTTCTTATCGAACATTGTTAGAGCATTTTTAAGTCACGATTATAATATTTGCAAATATTAGATATGATAATACAAACTAGCTCTGCTCTCTGATGGAGCCCCCAGACTGAAACGGTTCCTCATGTCCATCACTTCGGACAGCAGAGACAGGCACTGGGTACCTAAACCACATGCGTTCTCAGCTAGATGTCGATTTTTGGATGCCAAGGGCCCGGTCCAAGTCCCATCCAAATCACTGGCAGCTTTTACACTGATTTCAGAGGGGTTGGAACTAGACGTTCACCTAATCCTCTTTATAAGGTTATTCTGAATGACCAATGTACCGCTAGGTATCACAGCAATATCAACACCAGGAATAATTGATGGAACCATTTGTCAATAATGGTGTTGGAAATGCCTGTGGAAAGAAGCCTCTTTTTTCTGGAATGGGTGAATAGCTCTTGACAAAGCAAACCTACAAAGAACATCCTGGAGCACAGCACGACTTCTACCTCTCAAAGGGTTAGTGGGTTTTTGAGTAAGCATGTCACCTGGCATAAACATTTCTCAGTCCTCACTACCCTTTTATACCAAGAGCAGTTCAAAGGGGGAGAAATTATTGTCCCTTAGTTTCCACCTCTCAAAAGTGCTGTGTCTCACTTTCAGCCAGGAATTGGGGTGCAAACATAGAATACGATTATTACCAGGCTTTGTTCACTGCTTTTGAGCAATTTATGCAGATCTTTAATTTTTGACTGCAGAAATAAGGAGCTGATGCCTACCTTCTACCAAAAAAGGAAGAAGGAAAAGAGCTGAGGCAGCTCTTGTTGCTCAGAGGAGCAATACTCCTAGCATCTCACATGCTTGAAAGGGCCCATCCCGCTCTGAGAAATAATTCACTCATCCCATAACTTAGTGCCTCTTTCCGTACCGTCAGTCAGTGCTTTGGCACACGAAAAAGAGGCACAGTTGTGGCACACCCACAAACAGGACCAGGCGCCGTAACAGCCTTGCCTACACTTACTACAGCCCCAGACTACTGTGACATACAGGTTACTCAGTGTTCCCACCTAACTGTTCTTGTATTTTCCAATGGCTTGAAAACGTGAGCAATCTTTTCTGTCACAAAGAAGTGGGAAAAGGCAAATTCCCTTTCCTCAAGGAAAAGCAACCCACCCACTGAAGCGGCCAGAGGATTCACAAAAGACGGACAGAAAGGAGAAGAGGAAGAGAATGGAAGTAAAACCAAAGTTGTCAAGGACCCATCCAGGAACCAGGAATGGTCTGGAGCCCTGGGCCCCAGCAGGATCCGTATTTCCTCTGAGGTGCTGACTAGCAAAGAGTATCCCTGCTCTTTCTGGGACAGACAGACTTGCCAATTACTCTGGCACCAAAACCGAGCCGACCTTAGCTGGTGTTCATCTCTCCTGCTGCAGAGGTTCGCTCCTGAGGGGCACGGGAAATGCCCCGGTGGTGAGCACAGCTGACCTCTCCCAGGACAAGAGGCAAGACAAGACAACTCTGACAAACGTAACCCATGCTCCCAGTTACCCCCTTCTCCAGGCTAGCGCAAGAACATCACTATGATCTCAGCTATATGGGACGTCACAGTGCAGAGGCCACGAGCTTCGTCTTGCAGCCCTTCATCTCTAGACTCTTTCATCTCACTCCTTGCGTACGTACAAGGAGCACCATTAATACAGCGTTTATCATTTCATCAATGAGAAAGCTCAGCCAAAAATAAAGACCTTTCTCTTTCTTGCACAGATGCTCTTTGTTTACTTTTGCTCTCACAAGAATGTCGTGGCGGGGTGCGGTAATGAAAGCATCATTACATATTATTACTTATATTTCCTTGCTACTGAGGTTTCCATTTCTGATTCAAGTGAAGAAAGCCAAAAGGATTAGAAGCAGCCCAAACCAAAGCTACTGGAGTGCAATGAAAGCAAATTAATGTATAACAGGTACAGGAGAGAGATGCAATTATAGGATTCCAGGGAAATAAAGCAGGAGAAGAACCATCTGCAGTAAGAGTCTAATCCTCTGAAATTAATTTACTAAATATTCCTATCATTTGATGTTTAAGATTCACAAATATTGCTTGTCAGAAAAGCTTTGACACAACATGCTTTGAAATACTCATCATCCAACTCCAAGGATAAACTAAGGATTAAAAAGAATGTGGGGTTTTGGTTTTTTTTTTTTTTTTTAAGGTAGCTCTTTAAACACAGGAAG
>NW_010394879.1:6901-8667 GCF_000710305.1 Buceros rhinoceros silvestris
AGGATTAAAAAGAATGTGGGGTTTTGGTTTGTTTTTTTTTTTTTTTTAAGGTAGCTATATACACTAAGGAATATTTATATATATACACTAAGACTATTACCCTTTCTGAGGGCAAATTTCAAGGAAATTAAAAAGAACTGTGAGGTTGCTTTATTTACTTTCTTTTTCTCTGTCTGTTTAGAAGAAGGGTCTACGATCTTGAGCACTGAAGTGCACTGAGCTGTTGGCTCTACAGAGAACATGTGCGCTGGGTTCCCTTCTCATCAGAAACAGATCAAATGGCCCTGCACGAGATTGAGAAAAATCAACAGTGTCTGCACGAAGTACTGACATGGAAAAATTACCAGGTATGGCAAAAGGTTGGAAGGTAAAGAGTAAGGAGGGCAGATCATCCAGGACCTGACTACAGACTCCTAACATGCGGAACCCCCATCACTGGAGAGCTTTATGAACCGGTTAGTGAGGGATGGCCCAGATGAGTTCCTGAGCCACATGCAGCCCGACGTGTCGGTGATGAACACCTCTGGTTTGCATTACAGCAGACCCAGCCATGAACCCGCACCCCTGCTCCAGCCACCGCACACACAGACACGTTTGGAAAGACTGGAGACCACTCACGGCGTTCACGTGATTTATGTTAAACGCTAAGATTCCTTGAACCTCTGCAGCAAGGCTTAATCACCATTCAGCATGCTTCTAGGTCTTTCCTTCTTCATGTCTGATAAAGCAGAGCCTGCCCAGTTTAATGCAAGTACCACGAAGCAGGAGGGCAACAAGCAGGAGCTGGGTCACTTTGCGCTCAGCCTGAGGCATTCACTGAAGGACATTCACAGTGAGGACAGCCAGCCCTAGCTGACACGGGATGTGGGGAGCAGCAGCCCCTCAGCCTCACCTAGCGCCTGGCAAGCTTCTGTAAGGTGCTACAACCTCTCGACCACGAATTTAGAAGGTGTTTTATAGCATCAACACGTCCCTACACTAGCAGGGCTAGTCCCTGCATGAAAAAATTCACCTCTTTGTTTTGCAATCCTCCGAACAGGGATCACACCTCAGCCTTCATACAAGGCTTTATCCACTTTGTAGCGGCCGCAAGAATGAAGTCTAACAGAAACATTTTTCCCCTCGCCTCTCCAAAACAGACCCCAGAACTCCATTAGACAGGGATAAATTTTGAGATAACTTTCCTTCTAAAATCAGGGAGAACCTAAGAGGGAAAAGGAGACTTTCACAAAGCAAGCTTCTGAAACTACACCCTGAATAGATATTGCAACATTGATTTTTGCAAGTGATCCTGCCAAGATGACAAAAACAACGCATTACTAAACCAGTCCCAGCATTTTGACTTCAATACAAGCTGCTACTCCAGGGGCAAAGGCACTGCACACACATACTCCTGTGATTCTGAAATTGGTTCACCAAAGCCAAGCTCACAGGCATGCACACCCCAACCCACCCCCCCACCAGACATCCTACTCCCTTCAAACAGGCTAGATCAAATCAAAGGAGCCTGTCATCAGGGAAGCAAGGAGCTGCAAAGACTTCCTGCCAGACGGGTAAGGAGGACAAGATGGTGACAAGTGTACCATCTGGCAATCTACTCTTCTCCCCAGGCTGCAGCACGCAGCCCAGACTACGAAGCTTGCAGGAAACGCTTCCTAGCCCCACTGCCTCTTGGCTTCTGCGTTACCCTCCTCCTCACACAACTTCAACACAACTCGGGCAATGTGTCGCTCTGGCAATGTACAGAGACCACAAAGTGGCTGGGG
>NW_010394879.1:8824-10683 GCF_000710305.1 Buceros rhinoceros silvestris
CCCCTTTCAGTTTAACTGTGCAGTGCTGTAACATCCCAGGCTCCAGAGCCTGAGGAAGGCGGGTGGTGTGCTTGGAGACCGCACAAAAAGCAAAGCACCAAGGGCCTGATCCCCCTCGTTTCATGCTTTCCCCAGCCCACTTTGTTCTGCATGTGATCAGCCCAGAAACCAGGGGAGCCATCACTATAGGCAAGGCTCCACATAAGTAAAAGGAGAGAGAACCAGGCTCTGTTCATGAGCCGGAAACGAGGGCTACAGACTCCACACCTCAGCTTAAAACGGAAGCACTGAACAGTTTAAATCAACCTTTTGAATTCGGCTTGGCACAAGCCACACCTAGAGTCTTAATGAACTTGAGTTTCTATGCTCTATCTACTTAAAAACTTTAGAAAGCCAAGGGAATCGTTTTGGTTTGAGAAACGAATAGGTACCTATAAAAAGCATTTAAAAATATACATTAAGTCAAGCTGAAGGGGAAGTTGCTGGTGTAAGACAGGTTTAGAAAATGGTTAAAAATACAGTACCAGGTCAAGAAACTAGCCGTCAAGAATGAACCAGTAAATGAATAGTATATACTGGGAGAGAGAGGAGGCACACCAGCTTTCTGGATTACCCAGCTACAGCTCTGGTACAGAAACCCAGTCCAGCAAGGCAATACTGTGTTTGGATACACTGATTAGAAACATTACATCTATTAGGTCTTTCCTCCCCTCTCCTGATTTACCCAGCAGGACATATTTTGATGTATTACACAACGGTGCAAAGGTACAGGACTCGGATGATATGCACATCCAGACATCAGCCCAACTCTATTCTTCTAGTTACGTCAGATTAAACATGGAGACTTAGATTCCAGTGGCATTTCTGCTGGTGTAAATATTAAAAATGAGATTAGTTATGAAAACCAGCTTCATTTCAAAGGAAAAGTGGCTGGTGACAACACCTAGCTGATGGCTCAGCAAACAGTTTTATTTACAGGTCTATAAATGCATTCAACCAGCTATCAAATAATGGCACTTTTTGGTGTGCTTTAAGCTGTGTTTATAAAAACCTTCATTCAACTAGTAAGATCATTCAACATTATCTCCAACTAGAAGAGAAGCAATAAATCAGTTCATTGTTCCTGACACTGCAATGACCCTGACAACTAAAACTCTCATATATAGTCTAGTTTTTTGAAAAAATAAGTAAATTCTGATTCAAAACCAAGTTGTTTTGGCCACAGAGTTATCCCAGAGAATTAAGATAATTTGGAGTAAGGCCATTCTTTTATTAGGATTAAGATTCTTGTATTCAGATTATTAAGGAAATGGAATAAATTCGAACTACAGGCTAATCTGAACTCACCTCCCTCTACAGAAAACACAGAGCTCTATTCACATCCCCGTTCAAACAAATCAGTGTGAGGGAGACGCATTTACTTCAGTTTGACAACATCAGATGTGAATCTCATTACAGCAGATTTTTGACAGACTTCACTGGGATGTTGCACTTTAGAGGGACACAAACTTTCTGCACAAATGCCATAGAGCTGCTCTTGTATTTTGCTGTGGGGATCACCTTAGATAAAGGTACATTTATCCACACAGACTTTTGCAGACCATATCTACAGACCAGGTTTACTCTATGCCAGGTACATTTTGGCTCCCTCCAGTTCTTAGCACAATATTCATCATATTTAGATTTGTTTTCTTTCATTCTTTCTCTCATGGCCACTTTCTGCAGCCTCGTGTCTCTTCCAGACTCACTGGAATGGAAAAGCACTCTTACGGCTTTCTACTTGCTACCAAACCACTTGGACGCTGAACTACAGGCACCTTCTCCCATGTTCATTGTTTTGGACACACCATACACTCTTT
>NW_010394879.1:10809-11221 GCF_000710305.1 Buceros rhinoceros silvestris
TCCCAGGTTGTTTTTCTCCTAGAGCCCCCAGACCAGCCTCAGCAGCTCTAAGATGTCAAACTTTTGAACAGTCAGAGGAATTATATTCCGCACAAAATTATCATTGGACCTTTCTGTCCCAGAGGTTACCTTGGTTTATTTATTCATAGAAATATTTTCCCTATTCTTCTCTCTCGTTCTCACTGTACACTGCCTTAGATGTAGGGGGGGGGGGGGGTTCCCAGACCAGCCTCAGCAGCTCTAAGATGTCAAACTTTTGAACAGTCAGAGGAATTATATTCCGCACAAAATTATCATTGGACCTTTCTGTCCCAGAGGTTACCTTGGTTTATTTATTCATAGAAATATTTTCCCTATTCTTCTCTCTCGTTCTCACTGTACACTGCCTTAGATGTAGGGGGGGGGGGGGGTT
>NW_010394879.1:11387-19899 GCF_000710305.1 Buceros rhinoceros silvestris
GTGTTACTCTCACTTAAAAGAGCTTTTGAGTAATAGCTTTTTTTGTTCAGCATCCTTCTCCGCATGCAGTAACTAGTTTCCCTGTTTTTGTTTGATTGTTCTTAACAACTCCCCGACTCCTCTTTTCAGCTTGCTGTCATGTATTATTTGATTTTCAATCTTCAGAGCCTCCTTTTCTGTGATACCATTCCCTATCCCAGATGGCCAAAAATATGTTCATTTGCAATAACTTTGTTGCTTTCTTCTTCCTTTTCTTACCTTCGCAGAAACTTTCTAGCACTGCCCTCCTTGTTCAGGATGAAAAACGATCACAAATGCTATTCCTATCCAATATAATAAGTCTTCCCAGTCAAGCAAAATACAATCATTTAACTTTTCTGGGGTCTTGTTTGAAGACTGTGTCATGACCAGATTTTCCTATCTTCCTCCCCCTCTACAGCGGTTTCGTTTTTGCCTCTCCTCTGTCATTTAGAAGCCAAATATTAGTTTAAGAGACAGCCTGAGAGGCCCTGGAGGAGCCACCAGGAACTACTATGCAGGATACAGGAGGGACTGCATCTGGAAGGCATCGGAGCGTGACTGTGTCGTACCTTTTGCTGTAATGCAAGTAGCTAACTGGTAATTCTAAGTGTTAAAAGGGGTCACGGCACCCATGAGTAATAGACGTTTGATCTCCAATCACAGGAGATATCAGCTGACTGGGGATTTGGATATGGTAAAGGACAAAAGATCTAACCAGAGGAAGCATTATCTTCATTTACTGGATGGAATCCCTTGGGAGTATCTCAGTAATTAATTGCTGTACATGCTAACATGAAAACTTAAAACAGATAACATTTTAAAAGTAGAACCCTAAAAGGCCTCGATGAGAAAAAATAAATGGTTCCATAATAAATGCGTGTAAAACCTAGGGGGACACATATAAAGCAGTCTAAAAGAGGCCTCCAAGAAGTGGTCTGATGGGACATGAAGAATCTGTAACCAAGATGCAACATCTGACCTCACTCGCTTCAGGTCTTGCCTCGAAGCACTGTGCAAATATTACATGTAGTTGTTTGTAGCTTTTCTTATTCCGTTGCTAATTCTGTTGCTCTTGCTCCACTTTGGAAGAAGGGTTGTCTGTTAAAACCAGTCATCAAGCTTATCGGCCCCTGGCACCACGCCGCAGCCTGTGTGCTAGCCAGTATCCCAGCTACATGGTGCCGGGTCATAGGGGACAGGGACTGTATCAAAGGACAGGAGGATGACATAGCCCTGGCTGGTCACAGAAGGAGAGCTCACCTCTACAAAGGAGGAATGCACTCACTATGCCACTTTCAGGAGGAGAGAGCAAACTCCAAACTGCCTTATCTACTAGCATGGAGTAGCCTGTAATACTACTCCTGACAAGGAAGTGGTTACTCCTCATCTTATTCTGCAACTGTCAATGATTTTGGTGCCGACTTGCCTTGCAATGGTAGATGATGCAGGAAAACTTGGAGTATGGACTGGGAACAATTACATGAGCTATTCTTTCCTTCTGCTTGCCAATCACATCAGAAAGCCTTACACCAAAATACATCTCACACTTGGTGTGGGCAATTTTTGAAACTCTTGACCAACAGAAGAGAGAAAAGGAGCAGGATAAATAAGGGAAAATAAACGTTTTCATGAATCCAGCTCTCATTTCGATTCTATTTTTTTGTTCCCTTTTCCACACCCATTCACATGTATGAGTTTGCATTTGCATAAATGCTGGGAATAAGGGGCCCATACAAATACTCATTCATATGCAGACAAGGGTATTCACTCTTGTTCCAAAAGTGTTTGCCCTCTGTTTACAAGGCTTCAGTATCAAAATCACATAGCAGAAAAAATACCCTGAATTCCAGCTGGTGAAGGATACCCCATCAAAAATGCTCACTAGCCCAAAGAAAGTCAAAGCAAGCAGAGACAAAACACGCTGATGTTCTCCCTGTCTTGATACAGCCACATACCAAAAATAAATACCCACAAATCAGACTCGGCACGCACCACACTTAAAAAAAAAACACCAATAGAGAGAGTCACCTCTACCACAGCAGGGAACGCCCCAACCCCTAGTTCTACTTTTTGCTGCTGCACAGGGAGGCAGAATTCTGCTTCAGGGTTTTTAGGATGATCTCTTGGAAATGGAAGCAGCAGCATTCAAGTCACTGGCAATGACTTCTGTAAAACAAGTACTTGCACTCGCTTCTCTGTTTTCCTGAGAAATTAGACCACTGATCTCTTCCACGGCTGATAGCTCTCGGTCACATTCAGCTACAGAAACTGCTGAAGTTCACACTTCCCATCCTTCTCTTCATTTGGCCAGCAAGTAGCCGGTGAGCTGAGTGCGCTTGCCCCAGCATACACAAGGCTCAGACTCAAGCTCCTGTTCCAAAACTGGGCCCCCTTCTGGTTTTCTGCTGTGTGTTGAGCATTGCTCTTCATGTGTGAGGCAAGCACATACAGAGATTGGGGTATGTGGTACATGAGGACCTCAGCCCTCCTTCTTCTCTTGCCCAAAACTCCCACCCTGGGCTGTATTGGTTTGGGGATGCATAAGCTTTTTCTGACAAACCCCACCTGCTGTGCTGTGTGTCCAGCTCTGGGAGTCGACAGCACAGAAAAGACATGGACCTAGAACGTGTCCCCGAGGAGGGCCACAAAAATGATCAGAGGGATGAAGCACCTCTGCTATGAAGAAAGGCTGAGAGCTGGGGTTGTTCAGCCTGAAGAAAAGGCTCCAGGGAGACCTTACTGCTGTCTTTCTGCGCTTAAAGGGGACTGTAAGAAAGACGGGGACAGTCCTTTTAGCAGGGCCTGTTGGGACAGGACAAGGGGTGATGGCTTTAAACTGAAAGAGGGAAAGATTCAGACTAGAGAGACGGAAGAAGTTTTTTACAATGAGGTTGGTGAGACACTGGCCCAGGTTGCCCAGAGAGGTGGGAGAAGCCCCATCCCTGGAACCATTCCAGGTCAGGCTGGACCTTGGGGCTCTGAGTAACCTGTTGTACTTGCAGATGTCCCTGCTCCCTGCAGGGAGGTTCATCTAGACAACATTTGAAGGTCCCTTTCCAACCCAAAATATTCTACGATTCTTTGATCTCAGCTATCTCTACCATCCTCATCCTTAAAGAGCAAAAGATCAAATACGAAGGATGAGATATTAATTTCCCTATAAAAAAAGGGACAATTTGCATACAAAATACATAAGTCGTTATGAATTTTACTCAAAGACTGTGAAGGCCAAGCATTGTTCTGAGACTTTTTTCCACAGTTAATCCTTTGCTAGGAATAATTCTATCAGTGATTTCACATATGCTGTTGCTGCTTTTGCTTTCACCCTCAAGAAATGTTCTGGGAAGAGAAAAGTCATTTGATTAGATAATAGGTAATTTTTGAACCATCTTAAATAATCTCCTTTTCAAAGAAACTAAGAAATGCTGGATCACACGTTGGCATCAGTTATGACAGCACAAACATATTGACACAGATTTTATGACCAAAATTTATCTTTTGCATCTGTTGTCTACAAAAAAAAGGAAAGAAAAATCACATTATGATCAATATTCATTTCATATGCAGAGTGAAACCTCCCCAGATCCAAATTACAGTTCAGTTTTTGAAAATCTCTTCACAAGAAAGACTCCACTTCTCAGGAAGCAAGTGTCCGCACCTGGGGTGCTGACTGGGTGGACACCTGGCAGGCAGCCCAGCAGTGAGCACACTGCAGGAACCAGAGTGACCCATCTCTGGTGCTTCAGCTCGAGCCCAGCGCACCTGCACCTCCCAACAGCTCAGCCCTACAACACCGCGGCTGCCTGGGCAAGCGACTCCGCTGGTGTCGGAGTGCCAGGTCTGTAAGACATCTGAGAATAGCCCAGGAAACGACTGCGGTTTACAACAGAGATAATACCACACGCGTTCTCACACGTGCAAACCACCGCGGTGCCAATCAAACCGAGAAGGGGGAATTAAAGCCATGAGGGTTCAGAACATGCAAAGGAAAACCACTGCGGTAACATGACTCGAAGTGCCCTGTGGTGTTCTTCACAGCGTTCCTTTGATTAAAGCAGGAGCTTTCCTCTTCTTAAAGTTAACTGGTTTTTCTTTCTTCCCCTCACAAGACTTCCCGTTTACCGGAATTATCTTTGGCTGCGGCGCACCACTCTCTCCCAGACTGTTTTCTCATTTTCGCCAGATTTGCACGGGGCTAGGCTGCAGCAGTGAGCAAGAGACATACGAGTCTGCTATGTGATATGTAATTTGATAGAGATTTATTCTGCATTCCCTTAACTTATAGTTTGTATTTGTATTGAGCATAAGCTGCGTGAGGAAAACAAGTGATTTACACCACAGGATACACGCAGTACATGCAGACTGACTCCTCTTACCAAGTAGAAAAGACTTTCTCGATGCAACAGCTTGGTGCAGAAGAGCATGCTGAGCTGGAAAGCAAATACAGCTATCTGATTAATTGATTCTGACCTCATAAATATTATACGTTGGGGGCTCTAATGGAACTTCCTGAGGGTAAATTGCATGGTTCACCTCATTCATTTCTATCTCTGGCTGACAGATGTACATTATGAAATGTCACTGAATATGCTGGCAATAAATGAGGTATAACATTAGCATCTTGGTTCTGTTTTCCTGAAGGAACACTTTTGTTAAATGAATTCTGCACCAGTAAAAATATTATTCTCCACCATGTACACTTCTTTCTATTTTAATCAGTCTCCCAGCAATACATACTGGCCTTCCAAAAACACAGAGCCCTAGTAAATTAATGAAACAAGCTGCTCTTTTGTTGTGCGTGTTTCCATTGTGGAGCTATATTGTTGGAGAATATTAGGCTGTGACAAGCATTTGATAGTGTAGCAGTTGCACTAATGTTATGGTTATTATCTTTACTACCATGCAGTGAAACACAGTTAATTAAAATACAGTGAAGAAATTGCTCCCTTCCCCTACCCACACATAAATGAGATGATAAATTTGCTGTTGTAGTCAGCGTATAGGGTCCCTTGACCCCTCGGCATGTATTTAGACATTATTCCATTTTATTTCATTTTTTATTTCATTGCCATTTGAGACTGCATATAGAGGTCTGGGGAATAACAGCACATAACCACGATGTGCAGTTTAATGAAATTATATACTGTGGTACACCGCAATAAAATTCGTGAGGCTACATGCCGCACTCCTGTAAGGTGTGCGCGTTCCAACAAGCCAGTCACCCTCGCTGTGAGCAGGCCATGCCTCTACAGAGGTAACTTTGCTGAGGGATGGCTTGAGAGGAAAGAGAGGAACAACGCTGGGAAAACGTGTAGATTCTCTCACTAGCCACAGGTTTAGGAGTCGAGTGAAGGTAAAGGCCGGTTCATGGCATGGTCTTACCTCTTACCTCCAGGACAGCACAGCGGCATTGCACAGTCCTAGCTGTGACTTGCAGTTGTGCAAATTTCACCATTTCTTTTTTTCACAGGATGATCAAAGGAGGGAGGCCAACAGAAGTAGGAAAATGGGCCACGACAGGGCTTTGTCAAGGCTGCAAACACAGGCTGAAGGGAAGTCACGGGATTTGTGCCTGCTACTACACCTTACGGATTTACTCTCAGGCACAGACTACAGCTGTGCTGTGAAAGGACCACACAGACCTCTCTCCCCTGGCACAGAAGTGCACAGGTCACCTGTCACTTCAGTGCTTACACTGTTTTGACTGAATTCATGCCTTCAAAAAAAGCTAGAAAAGCACGTGTTAGATGCAAAGAGCACCACCTAGCAATAAAAACAGGAATCCAAAGCACTGCTTTTGTAGCATCACCTCTGCTCACGCTGTGAAGGCTTCTGGGAGCTCCCAAGCTCTGGAATTGGGCTTGAGGTGGCTGCAAGGGGAGAGCAGTGTCCTTGGCAGACAAGGATGCCTGGACTCCAGGGAAAGGGATGCTAGGAGAAAAGCTCCTCCCTGCCCCAGTGTCATTTACTTTGCTTCATCAAAATCATGAGCCATAAAAATCCTTTGGGGTTTTTTTGGATTTGTTTGGTTGAAGGTTTGAGGTTGTTGTTTAAAATAAAAAAAAAAAGTGGTGGAGATGACAGGAAATAACTTGTAAATTCTGTGACGTTGCCTTCCTGTTCAGGCTTTGTATTTTCTATCTTTATTCTACTAACAATGATGTGACTCCGTGTTGCGGCACCTGCCTGCTCGGATGTTTGCTAACGTAACAGCCTATTAAAACAAGAGTGCAGGTGCCTTCAAGAGCAGTAAGAAGGATTTCTCCTCTGGAAAACCTTTAGAAGGTATGCTTAGACGCAGACACTTAGACACGTATGTGTAAAAAGCAGAGATGAGTAGTGTAAGTGTGGGGATATTGAGGAAGTTTCTTGTTTACATTTTTCTGCCATTTAAAGATATTTGCCTCTTCTGGTTTTATCTTGCACACAACTGAGAAAAACAAAACACAGAGAGCAGGCAGAAGTGAAACAAATGCAAGTGCTTTATCACTCTCTGCTTATATACCGTCACATCCACACCTTGGCTGATAACTAATTGGGATAAAACCAGGGAGCTACCCTACCCTGCCTCGTAACAGGGAACGTCATCACATGTATGATTGTTTGGCTAATAAACCAGGGTCACAGTTTTACAGTACCCGGTTCCACACAGCTAAACAATGCCAAGCTGTTTGTCACCAGGCAGTGCCCCAAGCTGCTCAACCTGGGCACAGACCTAGCTTTGCCCTGCTCCAAAGCCCCCTACACCATCCATCTAAGGCATATCCGTTAGTCACAGGCTGTGAATACGACACCAAATTGGATAATCCTAATCCTATCCCGCAGTGAGCAGTCAGGTGAACAAGTATGTGCCAGATACCTCGTCAAGATCGTGGGGTGGAATGCAGGTCTCTAACGGCAGATGAGTACGCTTCAAAAATCGCATCACGCTTCTACTTAATGAACAATGTCTAGACCTGAAGCTATGTTCAGCTGTAATCAAATCTACAGTCCTTTTGTTGTTGTTGAAGGTCGTTTGCTTTTGCACTGAAATATTCCCTGTGTGACCTTGCAAGCAATACAGCTACATACAGCTCCCTAACACAAGAGGTGGGAGAAGAGAGGAGGAAGAGTCTTTAACAAACTGTGAGCAAATTCACCTGCTTTATAAGGTATCGTGGCTGATCAGAATGAGGACCTACTTCTCTACAGAGAGCACAAGTTATTTTTCTTTTAAGTAGTCCAGTATACTGGGTTTTAATTTTGATTGTGAAATATCGACAGCAACATTTCACACAAGAACGTATCAGTATCTTTTCTTTCCTCCTCACAGACTAAGTTTTCAGTACACAACTAACAGCAGATGTTTCTAACTCCACAGTTTTACATTTCCTACAGTTTTATTTTCACCACAGACCACACTTCCATAAATGGCCCAGCAGAGACATCATTAACCTTCCCTCCAGTGGCCCACTACACTCTAAGGGCACAACAATCAAGCTAAGCTAAGCTGCCTTAACACCCGAGATCTGTCAGCTCCCCTTTGCTTTCCTCCGAGATCAGCTGCTTGGTGTCTCAGGAGGCAAGTCAAGCCCTGCAACTATCATGGCACAGGACATCCTCACACGTGGCATTTATTGGAGGGCCACCACGAGGGTTACCCAGCTCTGTGCTGAACAGCCCAAAGGACACACCATTCAAAGGCTTCTCTTTTTGCAAGCAACGTTCCTACGGAAAAAAAAATTCTGGGCTGTTCTTTGTTTTTAAAAGGCCTGAAATGCCTTGCTGTCTTCTTCCTTTTAATTATGTGACTCATTTCTCTCTAATGATCAAGAAAGAAGGACCCTGTTGAAGGCATTTGCAGTACCCTCTCTTCTCTGGTATTTGTGATTCAATAGTCACCCAGATAAGGTCAGGAGCAGACTAACTTCTGGCCTATTCAACATGCATATCTTTGGAGAGAAGACAGAGGAAAGCAGAAAAGCAATGACACCAAATACATGTCAGAGAATGAAATAAGAAAATAAATGGAGCTTGAGAATCTAACTTGACAGTGTTGAACGATCAGCAATAATGCTAGCAACACTCCCCAAACCAAAAAGAACAGCATGACCTGGAAACCACTAACACGTGCAGAGCTTTCTCTAAAATTAGGGTATCTACGACGAAGGAGCGGAGCATTTCTTGGGTGACAAAGGAGCAAATGCTTAGCAGATGCCTGTCAGTCGTGCACACCTCTGGTATCGGAGATTGGTTAGGCAAAGCTAACTTACATGAACACAGAAAAATTAATGACATTAAACAAAAATCATTGCAAGGTACCACAGTTTATGTCCCCTCTCTGACCTTCCAATTCCCCTTGAAGAACCAAACAGTGTCAAATCCTCTAAACCAACAACTTTTCCCAAATAAAACCACATTGTCTAACACCAAATATTTTCAAGCACAGAAAGGTTATAGTGAGGGATGAGAGGAGGCAATAAAAAAAAGGCAAAACAAACCTAGAAAGAGT
>NW_010394879.1:20012-25545 GCF_000710305.1 Buceros rhinoceros silvestris
AGCTTTTTCTGTAATACTGAAACAGACCACGAGTTCCAGCTCTCCAAAGAGAAGCAAGAGGGTTTTGCTTAAGCATTCACAAACAAGTTGGCTTGGGTCTAAGCTAGAGAAGATCAGCTATTCTGAAATACTTCCCGCTGATTAGCCACAGCCATTTCCACCGCATATTGCGGCCAGCAGAGCTGATTGACTGACTATTGCCTTTTTTCCCCTGCTGGACTAGATCAACTTGCATCTTCCCAACCTCAAGAAGATGCAGAGAAAATAAGTAGTTAATTTAAAAAAAAGAAAAAAAAAAGAAAAAGAACAGCTCCAAAGCATGAGACTTGGCTAAGTCTTTTGGAAGCTGTTTATTGAACCAGTGTCTGGGTATGCAGTAAAATATATACGTCCATATACATGTATGTATATAATACGTACTGATCCATTGTTTTTTAGTTACACATATCTATCCATCTGTATATAACACACCCCCTGCCATCTCATCAGATCATATCATGAACTGACAGACAACAGTAGGTTACACATATTTCTCTCCATAATTCTTCAGTGGAACGTCACGCCACAGAGTTTGACAACCTATTTTGCCAATCCTCCGTTAATCTTAGCAGCTTGAGCTCTCTCTGGTTTTGTATGCTATCTTCCAACTTACAACCTGATGGAGACCTTATAGAAAGCCTGACATAGCTGAGCAGAAGCAGCTGGGTCAGCTTTGGAAGGCAAACCGGGAACCAACAACAGAGGAACTGCTGTGGACCACCGCCTGAGGACCCTAAGTCAGGAATTTAAGTCATCTTAGGTAATAAATTGCAATATATCTGCGGAGACGCTGGAAGCAGGATGTGTTGGAGGTGTTTGTTCCCAAAGTGCAGAGAGAAAGAAGAGGGCCATGGTGCCCTTCATCCGTGCCAAGAGCGGGACAGAAGGTATCACATCAGTCATACGGTAATCCCAGTGGATGATGGAAATGAACTAGGTTACCTGTGTTAAAGTTCACGCATGTAAGTGCCAGGGCAAACCAGGAGGCAAGCAAGTCCACTTGCTTTCTGAAGCATAAGCCAAAACAGCCAAAAAAGTTTTGACTGTAATGGCAAAGAAAGAACAGAGGAAACCCATGAACACTGCTCGTTTTCTCAGAGACGTGAGCCAGCTTCCTACTTTAGAATAGAGCCCCTAATTAGAAAAGCACTGAAAAAATAAAGCCAGACCCTGCCTTTGATTTCCTCATTTCAATTTATGTATCCTATCTGCAAGAGAATTAAAGGAAGAGAGGCAAGTACTGCAAAGGAGATTTGCATAAGTTACACTAAAGCAAAGACGCATGCTGGTCTTCAAAGTGGCAACTTCCAACGTGGTTTCTTCTTCCTTCCCCCAATCACTTTTTTTAAAAAAAAAAAAAAAACAAACTGCTTTTTTCCCTTAAGGAGCATCTCCCCTGCCTCTCTGCAGAGTTGCGTGGGAAAATGCTGCCATCCAGTGGCATTCCCAGCGCCAGCAGGACTGGGAGCCATGGGGGTCCCAGAGCAGAGAGAGGCAGCAATTCATTAGCTGAACAACCCAGTTTAACCACAGGCAAACGAACTCTCTGTTACACATCTGAAAAGTCCTGATTTTCTTCTTCCACCTCATCAAAACAGAACTGCATAAAAACTGACTAAAAATCCAAAGAGCTTATTTTAAAACTGTGATTAGAAAGATGAAAGTATGAAAACATCTGTCACTCTGAATGAAAAATACTTCATTTTTCCTCATGTAGAGTTCTTTCCCCAGTGCCCCCAAATTCCCAGGTTCTCAGCCTGAAAGCACCGCGGTCTGTAAGAAATGTGGTCTGCTTCCATGTTACACCAGAGCCGTGTCATTTTCCCTAACACCATTTAACGTTATTCAGTAACTTATTCATGGGGAAATGACCACAATCTTTAAATTACAGTTTGAAGGCATTCACCCGAGTTTTCAGACTGCATTAAGGCTTTGGAAAACTTTCCACCATTGTGCTAAGAGCCCGAAATTATCTGCTCCAGGTCAAGAAACTATGTGTAAACAGTGACAGAGCTAATGTGGCCGCCCCTGCAAAGGGAAGGCAGGAAGGACTGGAACAAAACCAATACTCAAACAAGGACATACACTTGCAGAGAAGGTCAGCAGTGGCCAAAATTGAAGGAAGGATTGCTTTATTTGCCTTACGATAAAGGGTTCTGGCATAACACCATCTCTCAAAAACACACATGTTGAAAACTAATCCATAAAGTTGTTTTAAAAAAATTAGCACGAGTTTGTGGACCTTCGTTTTAACCTTAGCCTTACGCAGTATGTGCATTCACGCATTCAGGCTGTGCCTGCAGCTCGAGTTTACGCTGCCTTCTCGCTCCATGAGTCTCTTGATCAGAAATGCCAACCTTGGCATGGACTCGGCTCCGTTGTTCAGCCATCAGAGCTTTAAACTTCATCGTTTGCTTCCAGAGATAGTCACGCAGCTCCCTCCATGCCCTCTGCACTCAGGGGCTGGGTTGTGAACCTCTTCCACAGCGCTCGCTCACAGGTGCCAGCCAGAGGCCAGCGCTCCTCGATGCCCAGCACCCACCACCCCGTGGAAAAGAGGACCCTCTCTTCCCTCTCCTTCAGGACCCAGCTATCTGGCAGGAATGAAACCAGTCCTTTGTTTTGGATACAATCACTGATTTATACCCAGTTTACAGTATCTACCCACACCTTCAACTTTTCAACCGCTTTACAGAGAGCGCGCCTGACTGCCCACTGCACAGCCTAGCCCTACGCTAATGAACAACAGCACCAAGGAAGCAAAAGGGCTGCCTGGATCGCCCACGCAGTTCTCCAGCATGAATGGATAAGGGTCAGGCTGGGGGCTGGCTGGGTGTCTCCTGGACTGTCCCCTGTGGGGCAAAACACCAGCTCTGTGGATTTTCAGGCCACGTATCCATTCCACCTTTCATACCGTACCAAAGTCCAAATGCACCAAGTAGAAGGTAAGAAAGCCATCTACCTCCACACGCACCCAGGAAAGAAAGTCGATGGATCAGGAAAATCTTTGTCTCAGTGTAAGCACGTAACTCAGTTTCATTTTCTTCGTTTCCAGTATCAACCATTTTCAAGTAAACCCACTAATTTATGCCAATCTTTGTATAGATTTTGAAGTAATAGCAATTTGAAGCCATGAACTTGTAAATTCAAAACCATCCTATTTCTATTTCTGAAGGTTAAGTGTTGGATAAATACAAATCCTACACAAATAGCTCAATTCTAAATCAACCAAATCATCGACCAAAAGGCTCAGCCTTGCTGGCAAGGTCAATACATCCAGGTACGGGACCTACAGAGGCATGGCCACATCATGTGGTAAAGGAACGAACCTTCACTCAAGACAGTGCTAACGGGAGGCTACAGGCCGTGTAAGCCTTGTTGGTTAAACCTGATGCTGCCCATTCCTTACACTTCGTTTTTCAAATGGTCACTCTGCCATTTTGTCCTCACAAAATGTTTTCCCTTCTTGTCAACAACTGGCTCCACTGGCTAGATTTCTTGCACAATCCTTTATCACTCCTGTTTACTGTGTGTCTGCTCTATGACTCGACAGGACTTTATACTTCCCAGAGGTGGTGTTGTGGTATGTTTTAACAGGATGAAGAATTATCAAAATATGAGAAGACTCTCCTTTGGGCCTATCCAAAGCCATTAAAATCCAGCAAAACTCAAGAAAAGGTAGAGATGTATTCCACAAGAAACCTCCTCTGTTTTATAGACATCCCTTTACCAACGCTGGTTGCACAAGTTGGTTTCTGCTAACTTTGGCAGAGTCAGAAGACCGAGACTGTTAAACCATTCTGCTTATTCCATCTGGCCTGCAAAGGGTCATCTCTTTCGATGGTTGTCATTAAGCTCGTTACTGCACAATTTAATCAGAGATGCTTAAACACTCAAAAAAAAAAAAAACTCGAAGCAAAATCTCTCAGTCAACACGCCTAAGTGTATTATATAACAGATTAGTAGAATGGAAGGTTCCAATTTTCCATCAATAGGACTGGGTAAATTATTTTCGAGTAGCCTAATTACTATGAAACGTCTCAACCAAAGCCTCTTCTAAACTCCATCTATCAGTCCTTTACTACACGCATCCTTGTCAGAAGAAATATCCACTTACCTGCTCCATTTAGATGAGACTAATGAGTTTGTTACTGTTATTTACCAAAATTCTTTATAAAAAGTAGCGAAGGAAAAGCAACTGCTGCATCAGTAAGCAGAAAAAGCCTCTTCCACACTGATGCATTTCAACAGCAGCAATATTGCTTTCAAAACTTTTCATGTGGACATAAAACATGAACAAGGGACCAGAAAAAGTAGCCGCGTGTCTCGCTTGAAATATCAAAAACTCCTCCAGTCCCTTATGCATTTTCTGTTGAGAATAAATAAGCTTTAAAAGAAAGAGTAGAATCATCTTCATCCTTCTTAATCATGGCAAAAAAAGCAAGAAAGAAAAATAGAAAGCAAAAACAATCAAGAAAGAGGCACTAGGAATCTTATCTTGTTGAGCTGCTCTTAACCGTGTTGCAGTCCAATGAGCCAGGTTTACTGAGGCTGTTCCAAATTCTAGGTTTGTGCTACCTGGCTCGTTTGGACTGCAGTGAGGTTAGGCAGAGCTAAACACAGCCAACGAGCGGACAAACCAGAGGGAGAGGCAGCATATGGAAACAAAGCTTGGGGGCATATCTGACAGCTACAGCCTCTCTGGCCAACATAACTGGAAGATGACACGTTGTTGTGGAGGCATCCACCAAACAGACAGCAGCAGCTACCTGTAAACTGGAGATGTATCGCAATCAAAGCTGCCCAGCACTCCGACTGACCAAATATGTCAGTTGGGAATATAACACTACACAACAGATTCCCGAACACCAAAGCGTGCTCTGTAAGGAAGATGAACCACAATGTGCACACTCTCACTCATGCAAAGGAGAATCTCCCCCTCAAGGATGCCAAAACAAAAGGGTCGCTCACCAGTGTGGGGTTGAGGGCTCACTCAATCCCAGGGGATACACTCAGAGAGCATCCTGGTCCGAGGGGAGTGTGGGGAAGTATCCTCATAGAGTGTCCTGGTCCAGGGGAGAGGCGCTGACTGCATTCATTACCTGCTGCTCCAAAGAGGAGCACCTCAAACTGGTTCTCTGGCAGGGCTCCTTACATACCCTGGCCGAGGCGGGCCGTGGTCATTTCAATTAGTGAGCACAGGCAGGAGGCAGCTAACAGACCCCAGACTGAGGCACCAGAGAACCCTGGGGCTCCGACCTCACCTCTGATCTTTATCAGGTGCTTGTGCAACGTGTCTGTCCCTGCTGTGCACGTCCAGAGCCTTAGGTGGTACCCAGTGTGTTTCACCAGACAACCCTCACGCCAAACTGCAAAGCACACGCCGTGGTGTTTCCAGCTGCCATCAAAACACAGCGAACCACAAAGTTACCACCAATGAGAAAATCTACCCACGGGGTAGCTCATCTGTAGGATTTGCATTGCAAGCAGCAGG